>NC_054480.1:33485429-33502929 GCF_017639515.1 Carcharodon carcharias
GACCCACAATGCCTTGCTGAACCACAAGCCAATCAGGCAGCAGAGAGGCTGGCAGCAGGCCTTCCCCTGGAATCGAAACACCATGGTGGAAGTCTTGCCTAGTGAAAGCTGCTGACAGCTCTTCTGCTCAACAGAGCCACTGGGGAGACTGTGGCTGCTGCTCGAAGGCACCAGAGCCCCAGCTTCATGGAGCGACCCAGGCCACAGGAATGTAACGTTGTGGGGTGGGGGGGTGCAGCTTTGCAGGTGGGATCACAGGGAGCAGGATCATGCGCTGAGTGCCTTTGATTGAGGGACCCTACCTCCCCCCTCCCCCAGCTCCTCCCAGGAACTGACAAGCTGGCCACACAATTGTAGCTACCATGCACACTGCATGGTGACAGGCCTGCCTGCAGCTGAGTTAATACCAGCAGCTTAAGGTCGACCAGGAGCCTTCTCACTCATAACTTATGCCCTTCCAGCCTCCAAGCCCATCACC
Organism: Carcharodon carcharias; assembly: GCF_017639515.1. NCBI lineage: Eukaryota > Metazoa > Chordata > Chondrichthyes > Lamniformes > Lamnidae > Carcharodon > Carcharodon carcharias. Next base: position 33,485,908 of record NC_054480.1, read on the forward strand.
AAAGAGAGTGGAACATTCTGCCCAGAGTGTCAGTTGTCCAAAAGCCACATAATGGGGATGATTTTCAACTTTCTACCAGTATTAAACTGATGTTGCAACTCATCACAGAAGTCACCTGATTCTCCTTTACAAACAGAAAGGAAATAGGGTGGCACCTGAACTGCAACACTAGTTTTACCATCCACAAGCACGTTGAAAATTACCCCTTGTGTCTTAATCAAGAGATGTCCATGCAAGTATCTTGAAGGTTCCTATAACTTTAAAGTTTAGTGCGATAGTGATCTTGTCAGTTACTTTTAAGTGGTGAACTCTTTATGCAGGTCCATATGGACCGGTTGCAGTTGTGGTTGGTGGACCTTAGTCAAAGTTCCTGGCAAGAACAAGCCTCTTAGCCTCTTACGTAGTGCTCCTCTGCCATGCTCAGACAGTTGGCTCTTTTGTGATACAACGTTTGTCTTGAGTAGTACTTCCTGTAAGTGGGACCCCTCCAATAGCTTCAACGCTTTCAAGCTGCTTTCTCCTTTTACAATGGTGCACTCTAACAGAAAGCTCCTCTGTATGATACACTTCTGTCAATGCTGTGGTGATAATGCAAAATCCTGCCTATTAACTTTATTCATCTGGTCGGGCCTAAAGTAAAACCCACCGGTTCTCAGTTTAACTCTGGACCTGTGCGAAGCTGGACATGTGGACCCATAACCGTAAGCCATTATTTGACTGTTTTCTTGAATGATTAGAGTGTCAGAGGAGCATTAAAACATATCAGTTGGCACCTCACTCTGTTATAAAAACTTAAAAAATGGAACATGTTTGAGACACCATTTTTGCCAGAGAAATTTCTTTGTTCATGACAGTATTTCAGTCTGTGTTCCTTTACTGTTTTTATTTGTATATTTGCTGCAGATGATACATTGAAACGGTATATAAATGCAAGGTGCTGTAATAAAATAAAATTGAGACACAGAATTAAGTAGTGCAACATATTAGTATATGTTGTGCACTGTGTGAAAATAGACACCACATTGTTTACCATCTAGTATGTTATCAAGTTGACTAGTCACAAATTCAAAACAGTGTTATTGAAAACTAATCTTGAGAACGAAATGCAGCAAGCAATATAGAAAATATTCAGTCTGGTGAAGGTAAATGGATAGCTTTGGTTAAGAGATTAAAATTGATTGGGACACTCTCCTCTGAAAGATAGCCTCTTCAACAGTGAGACATTCAGTACTGCACTAAAATGCCAGTTTAAATGTTGTATTCAAAGTCCCTGAAGTGGAACTTTTTAAAAACTCTGGATAAAGAACTACAGATTGCACTATGAAGTCTGTTTAAAGTTATTTCGCTAAAGTTGACTATTTACTGAGGCCCTTCTGCCTGCAAATCATTAACAGGTGGTGGTGAATTCTATCCACTTGCACAAAGGGCATTCTTTGAAGATGGGAAAAATGAATATATTTTCAGTAACAGAGGACACACACAAAAAAAAATTGGCAGTAGCTTGTTCTTTCTTGAGGCAAAGAAGTCCACCAGGGTTTTAGTAGAGCCAAAAGCTTGGTGTTGAAGCTTCTCATCAGAAAATACTGTATTACTATTAAGAAAGTCTTCCCTGGACCTGGGCATAACACCAGCCTGTTTATATGTCAGATAGCCAAATAAAAGGGTCAAGTCTTGTAGGCCCATCTGTTACACAGGTGGTATTGATCCTTCGAGGGAGGCATCACTGACGAGCAGAGAAAAAACAGAAAGGCACATCAACCAACGCATGTTTCCTAATCCTTCACCACTGAGAATTGTGCGTGGCAGCCAAGAATTCTATCACCATCTGCTACAGTGGCGAGTGCTTTGGAAATCATTGTGCTGTGACTATAGCTCAAGGGAAAAGAGAATAAGCACAGCCACCACCTTAGATTTATATAGCATCTTTAAAGAAAAATGGGCCAATGCGCTTCATAGCTGTGTTACTAGGCAAGGCTGGACACCAAGGGCAGAGTTTTCCCATTGGCATGTGGGGTGGGCGCCGCACATCCGCATGTAAGATGACGCGCGGTGACATTGGGCGGGCATCCTGACATCACCGTGCGCCATCGCGATATTTTGCTGGGCAGGCGCGCCATGATGTCTGACAGCTAGTACAAATTTGTATAAACCTCATTCATGGGTGGGATAAGAGGGCTCACTGGGGTCGTGAATGTGCTCTCTCAAGTATTGATTTATGAAAGTTTTTTTAAACTTGCCTGTGTGATCTGCAATACTTCAAAACGAATGCCTGCTGCCGAATGCGCTCGGACATGGGCTCTTAACCTTCAGGTCAGCATTCTGCACTGAGGAATCTTTTCTGGGCCTGCAGGTTTCAGGAAGCCTTCCATTAGCCTGGGAATGGGAGCTTAACTGTCCACTGGAAGCAGCTCCTCTGAGGAGGGAGGGAGGGCTAGGAGGGGAAGGAGGCTAGGAGTGCACATTCAGCCTCCAGGGGAGCCACCTTTGGGAGGACAGGCACAGACACAAAGCTTGTATGGTCAAGAGGTAGGCCAAGGCGGAAGGGGCCACAGAAGATGCCACTGTGTCAAATAGGTTACAGACGCTTTGGTCAGGCATGCATCGACCTTCATCCAGCCAGAGGCTTCGCAACCATTGCTGGCTTCCCCCACGTCCAGGGTGCAATCGACTGCGCACGTGGCCATCAAGGCACCAGCAGGTGAGCCCGGTGCCTTTGTCAACAGGAGGGCTTCCACTCCATGAATGTGCAGATAGTGTGTGATCACAGGATGCTGATTCTACAAGTCTGTGCAAGGTACCCAGGCAGCTCCCACAACACCTACATCCTCAGACACTCCCAGGTGCTCTTTAGTGCTCCAGCCCGGCTGGAAGGATGGCTGCTGGAGGTCTATCCCCTCAGAAGATGGTGGCTCATGATGCCTCTCTGCCATCCAAGAACAGAAGCTGAGCAGTGGTACAATAGGAACCACAACTCCACAAGGGCTGTGGTGGAGAGAACCATCGGTCTTCTCAAGATGCTTCTGATGCCTGGACTGTTCAGGGGGTGCACTCCAGTCGCCCCCAGATTGTGTCTCGTTGATAATGGTTGCATGCTGTGCTCTCTACAACCTTGTACTGGAAAGGGGGGATGCAATGGATGATGAAGACGTCGATGCAGTGGCTGTGGCCACACACGATGAGTCCAGCAGTGAGTCCGAGGATGAGCACGCACAGGGAAACGCTGACCTGGGCATACTTCAGGGAGGCAGGGACACCCGGGAGGCTTTAATCCAACAAACCCTCAGCTAGCACACCACAGATGGACCTCCAGGACAAGCCTGAGCTGTCGGCTCGATACTTGACACCCAAGTGCAAAATCTGCCAGGTTAGGAACAGTCACTTGTGACATAAGCTGAATGTCCAACAAAGCACTCATTACAGTTTTGGAAACCATACACATGCAGAAGAAAAGAGGCACCCTCAACCATGGTGACATATCTGAATTTAATATGTCAAGCAAACCAACTTATTCCAAAAAAAGAGAGTAGTGTTACAAAACAAAACAAATCATAAAGACCTCATCTTGGGCCAACACAAAAGTACCAGTGAAAAACCCATGGTGTGCCTAAGGTACCTTATGTTTATGTTTCTGGGTGCTACGTCTTGGTGCTGCCCCCTTGCTGGGAGTGACATCTGAGACAGCCTGCTGACTCTGCTGTTCTGTTGGCCTCGGTGACCTTGGCGGTCGTCCTCTGGCCTGTGGAGCCTGTGCTGGGCCCACCTGGGAGGGAGCTGCCAGTTCCACAGCTGGCGTCTCCCCCGTCGTTGCAGCCTCACCAGATGGTATGGTCACTGGGAGAGGGGTGGAGGAGCTGCCACCCTCATCTGGAGTGCCCTAAAAGGTGCCCACAGAGATGCCAGGCAGCTGCTGAGCCGACGTGAGGTTGCTTTGGATCTCCTTGCTCACCGTGGATGGATGGGTACTGAGCTGGGAAAGTTGATGCCCAAACCATCTCCCACATTGGCACTGACCAGCTGAGGTCAATGCCGATGTGAGGGCTTGCTGGTTACAGCGCATCCCCAGGAAGCCTGACAGGTCTTCTGGAGGAGACTCTCCACGAGAGTTGCCACTCTCTCCATGGAGGAAGCATGGAGCTCGGACATGTGGTTCATTGCTTCGACGATAGTCCATGTAGACTCCTCCACCATGGAGACCAAGCCAAGCATAGCCTCATGTATCTCCCCCAGATGCACCCGGACACCCAGCCGCATTTCCTGCACCTGCTGTGTCGCAGAGGACTCCAGGGGCACATCATCAGGCACCGACTGAGCATGTGCCTGGTTCCCTGCAGTCCTCTGACTGCTGGCGCCTTGGGAACTGTCTCTGCCAGCTCCTCCAGCGACTGTGAAGTGCCCTCACCACTGTGCCCCAGGACGCTAACCGATATTCGAATTCCCACCGAGGTGCTAGTCTCTGCAGTGGTGCCTGCTTCGTAGAAATGGTGTGACACTGGTGAGACTCCAGGCCCCTCAGGTACGAGAGGGGGCCTCTGCTACTCCTCTTCCCGGCCCTGCTCTGAAGATGCTAAAAGGAAGAACAAGGACATTGGATCAGTTAACATGGAGACAATAACAAAGTGTATCCCTGTCCCCTGGATCATTATGCGCTCATCCTTCCATAACCAATGGTCAAGCCATGTTGCAAAATTAAATCAATTAACATTCAGCACTGCTATGGCTATTGGGAGAACAATGCTGACCTCACTGTTGGGCATAAATACCTGGCCATGGCACCCCAGCTTCACCGACACTCGTGGACCTTGGCGCATGGCGCCTCTCCAGATCCAGGGCCTCCTGCTCGAAGTAGCTAAGAATGGTGATCTACGCCTGCCCGCCGCCAGTCCTCACACGCTCTGTTACATTATGAGCATTATTTTCCTGTAAATGAGAGACGAGCATTGATTAGTGCAAATTGTACATGGACTCTTCGCGCAAGGCCCACCCCAACCAGAGTGGGACATATCAGGGCTCCAGTGCCTCCTCACCCCGCTGCTGCCAAACACACACAAAGATGCTAGGTCTGTCCCCCCACCGCCCCCCTTGGCTATATGGTGCTTACATCACATTAGGCACCACACGGTATATCCTTCCATGGCAAGGAGGCGCAAGCACATGGAGCACAGAGCGCAGTAGATGGTTTGTTACTACGCAACCTTGAAGCTCCCCTCCCAGCATGTCATCATCCTGACTTGGACATGTCCTGCAGTTCAAACACTGCACCTAGGTGCAGCTCTTCCAGGTTGTCCCCAAACCAGTCATGTGGGACTCAGTGTAACACATCTCCTCATTACCCACTCAGGCTGATCTCAGCATGGGCAATATCTGCTGGCCCACCCAGCAAAGGACAAATGCTGTCAATGATTCAATGCAGTCACTACACTCAGACTTGGTGTGGGGGCAGGGGTGCAGCAGGAGGGTAAGCCGACCTGCTGGTTTAAATGCCCAATGCCAACATGGTACTCACCCTGCCAGTGCACAAGAAGTTGTTGAAGTGCTTGTGATACTGGATCCAGGTGCACCACATCACATCGCGGGAGCTCACCACCTCCTCCCAGGCACGTTTCATCATTTGGTGGGGGGGGGGCCTCCTCCCATCCTGGGGAACCAGTTCCCCCTGCCGTGCTGCCACCTCCTCCAGGAGGGCAGCAAGGCACATTGGCCCCCTGCTGCCCTACCCTCCAGCCTGGCCTGTCCTGGTGGTCTACCCTCCGGACTGGCCTATTCACCAGGAGCGCTCTGGTGAACCCTTCCATTTGCCATTGTGAGCAGCTTTGGAAAGGCTGCCAGCGCTTCATATAAACAGGCTGCTGGGTCGCCATTCGACACGGCGGACAATGCACTCCCACTATCCTTTGAAGGCTTAATTGGCCTGGTCATGTAAAATGGCGGCACGGACCCAATTGCGGGCGGCGATTGGGTCTGCGCCAGCCTGTGCCCATTCCACCCCTTCACCCACCCACCAACCAGAAAATTCAGTCCCAAGCCAAAGATGATTTTAGGAGGGATGGCCAAAAACTTGGGACGGGTTTTAAGGAGGGTTTTAAAAGGAAAAAGTCCTGCTCATTTTTTCCAGCACTTTGTTTTTATTTCAGATCTCCAGCATCCACAGTATTTTGCTTTTATATTAACTTGGGCTTTAACGAGGGTTTTAAAAAGGGGACCGTAAAGCAGAGAGGTTTAGGCAAGAAATTCAAGAAGATGGGGCCTAGATAGCTTAAGACCCAGCTGGCAATGGAAGGATCAATGCGGGGTGGGGGAGGGGGGTGTGGTGCACAAAACTCCCAGAGTTGGAGGGACAGATGACCAAAATCAACCTCAGATCACAAATTATTTTACTCCAAGGACCAGGGAGGGACAGGGCAGTCTGCAAACCAACAGGACAAGAGGGAACATCCTCCAACTAGAAGAATAGAACCCTTACAACCAGTCAACCTAGGCCGCAAGAGCTTTGCCTTTACAAAAACTGGCCACAGCTTCACCTGGAGACCCAGGGACTTCTTCCGTTTATTCTTTCATGCGATGTGGGTGTCACTGGCAAGGCCAGCATTTATGCCCATCTTTATTTGCCCTTGAACTAGGTCATTTCAGACGGCATTTAAGAGTGAACCATGTTTGAGAGTCTGGAGTCACATGTAGGCCAGACCGGATAAGGATGGCATGTTTCCTTCCTTAGCCAGGTGGGTTTTTACAACACCGTGGTCATCATCGCTGAGACTAGTTTTACATTCCAGATTTATTTATTGAATTCAAATTCCACCAGCTGCTGCGGTGGGATTTCAACCCATGTTCCCAGAGAATTGTTCTGGGCCTCTGGATTATTAGTCCAGTGACATAACCACTATGTCACCATTGCACCTCATCTAACATCCATTTATAAAGAACCACATGAGAGAACCTTCCAGCCTGCTAAGCATGCATTTCTAAAGGACTTCAAATTTGGACACGTGATTTACTTATTGTAATTTATTTTGCTATTAATCCAAATGCATGCTTTGTCTCTAGAACCCATCTTTGCTTGTGTGTATGTCTGTGTGCATGAGGGAGTGTGTTTCGTGTGTTTACATTGTGTGAGTAAACATTATCCTTTCTTTTGATTTAAACTTAGCCGAATGCCTGCTTTGTGTTTAGTACTGAAAAATCTCAACACAAAACACTCGCTCTAAACACATCTTAATGCAGACAATTAAGAGATGAAAAGTAAGGGAAAAAGTTATCCTACCAAGTCTCCCTGACTATAATTAGAGGTTGGACAACAATAAATATATTTAGTAACTCTTCAAAAGGGTTTGAAAGCATTAAAGGCATGACATTTATGGTTTCCTCCAAAAAATTAGTTGGTGTTACTTTATTATGTGCATGACTAGCCTCTTGGCGTGGAGGACAGACTCCGATCAATTTATTCTAGTAGGGTTCCCTGTACGTTTTAAAAATTAATTCATAAGATGCGAGCCTTGCTGGCCAGGCCAGCATTTATTACCCATCTCTAATTGCCTCGAGAAGGTGGTGGTGAGCTGCCTTCTTGAACTGCTGCAGTCCATGTGGTGTAGAAACACCCACAGTGTTGTTAGGGAGAGAGTTCCAGGGTTTTGATCTAGCGATAGTGAAGGAACGGCGATGTATTTCCAAGTCAGGATGGTGAATGGCTTTGAGGGGAACTTCCAAGTGGTGGTGCTGCCATGTGTCTGCTGCTCTTGTCCTTCGAGATGGTAGTGGTCGTGGATTTGGAAAGTGCTTCCCAAGGAGGCTTGGTGAGGTCCTGCAGTGCATCTTGTAGATGGTGCACACTGCTGCCACTGTGCATCGGTGGTGGAGGGAACCAATGATTGTGGATGGGGTGCCAATCAAGTGGGTTGCTTTGTCCTGAATGGTGTCAAGCTTCTTGAGTGTTGTGGGAACTGCACTCATCTAGGTAAGTGGAGAGTATTCCATCACACTCCTGACTTGTGCTTTGTAGATGGTGGACAGGCTTTGGGGAGTCAGGTGGTGAGTTACTCGTTGCAGGATTCCTAACCTCTGACCTACTCCTGTAGCCACAGTATTTATAAGGCTAGTTCAGTTCAGTTTCTGGTCAATGGTAATCTGCAGGATGTTGATAGTCATGGAGGGCATGAGGGGCAAAAGAGGCCATAGGAGATGGGTGGGGAAATCTTACCTTGGCATGTGTAAGCCAACATAGAGGGTCTTACACATGGAGGTATGGGGAGGGGGGGGGGGGGGGGGGGGGGGGGGGTGCAGTAGGGGTGAGGGCTGGGGGGCCTGTTTTAATTTTAACTGGGACAAGCCCCATAGCACCAAGTGGCTGGGGGGGTGGGTGCTTTTAAACACCCGCTTCCACACCTGGCAACCCTTATGACTGCTTCTGACCTCAATCCCGGGTTGGCTGGCCAAAGTCCAGCCCAGGCCTCCCCCCCACAATCCTCACCCAGGCAATGAAGATCCTGCCTTTGTGGGCACTTTCTCCTGGGGTAGAATTTTCAGGTCAGCGGGTGGCTGCAATCGGCGGGCCCCAGAATGGCTGGGGAATGGGCCGCCGCCCTTGGTCATCCCCTGACGCTGATTTCAGGCTGGCTGGCCAATGAACGACAGTCAGCGTGAAAGGCACACTGAAAGGCTCAGCACCGCCGGGGTGGGGACGGGAGGAGGGCGGGTGCTGAAGGCAGGGCGGGCAAGCACGGGAAGCATGGAAGGAAAGCTCCTTGAAGGCAGGAAGCTGCCTCAGGGAGCTGAAGAATTTAAAAATCAATAAAGACAGAATTTAAATTCCGGGAAAAATGTCCACGCGTCAGAACGAATCACCTGTGCGTGGACGTTATAAGACCTCTGTGCATAAATTTTTATTTAATGACAGAAACCACATCCCGCCCTTGAATGAGATTTCCTGAAAAATGCAAAGGTCGTCTGGCCATTCACCCACTCGCTAACTGTAAAGTTGGACGGACAGCGAAAAATCCCTGTTAATTAATACTTTAATGGCCTTAATAGGCCTCTTAATTATTGGTGGACACGCAGCCAACTCTCGCACGCGCCCACCGACTGAAACATCACGCGAATGTGTAATGATGTTGTGACACTCGCCCGACAACATCGCGCGCTATTTCATGCTCGAGTGCGTTGGCGTGCGACTTTTCCTGACTCCTGCTACCCAAAATTCCTGCTAACAGCTCTGGTAATGAAAATCCAGGTCAATATGAGAGACTGAGGTGATCTCACATTGTTCGCCAGAATTAAAGTCGATCAAGTAAATGGCTTCTTCTTCTAGATATATTGATGCAAAAATTACTTTGTAGCAGAATAGTTGGTGGGAACATGAACAACTTTACTAGATTTGGTGCATCACTTACCCATAGCAACAAGAGTTCATTTCCACCCCCATGCCAGGTTCTCTCTTGCTGATCCATTGCACACTTATTAGCCTTATCTTTATATAGATTCTACAGTAGGGGATAGTTTTATATGCTGTATTAAATCCAAATGGAGATGATCATCTAATCCATGAAACAATCATTTAAAGCATCTTTCACCTGAAACGAGAAAGAATATTTCACTCCCCCGCCACCACCAACCCCCCACCTGCCCCACTCCCACAAAGGGACTCATTATTCCAATAAATATTCAAATATTCCTGATCTTAAAGGAACACCATGACAACTTCATGACAACTCTCTTTTTTTTAAATTAAGAGGTAGAAGAGTCTCAGATTTTATTGTGTTGCTTGTTTATAAATCACAGATTTGCAAATAGAAAGAGTAGCAGAGCAGTTTTCTATGATGTCAAGGACAATGCAAATTTAATCTCAATAACAGTGCTTTGTCAGCATTACCATGCAGTCCTCTCCTAACTCCATTTATGTATATTGTAGGTAGAAAATTCCACAGGCAAACTTGGCCCAGATCAACGGGGCCAGATGTCAGAATTTCCGTTTGATAACTGGTTTGCATTCCTAAATATAGCAGAAGGCCATTCAGCCAATTATCAGCTCCTTGAAAAAGCTGTCAAATTAGTCCCACTCCCTTGCTCTTGCCCTGATTCCCCAAAATAATTCTGCCAGCTACAAGACACAAGAAAGAAGTATGATGGGATACTCGTTAGCTGCCTGGATGAGCTCAGCTCCAACAACCGTTAAGAAGCTCAGCGTCATCCAGACAAAGCAGTCCACTTAAATCAGCACCCCATCAACCATCTTAAACATTCATTTCCTCAAGCACTGACAATGTGGCTGCAGTGTGCATCATCTAAAACATTCTCTGCACGTCCTAGGAGTTTCTGCGCATGTGTGGATCGGGACAGGCTAGTGACCTTCTCAGCTCCTCTGGGCTTCTCTAGGCTCTCACTACGTGGAATCTTTACCAGCAGCACCTTTTCTGCCTGGAGCCTTTTCTTCTTCTCCTGAAGAGTCGCTGATCATGTATGCTTACCTTTTCCGCCACACCAGGTCTCATGGTCAGGATTTCCCACCACCGCCACCACCACCACGCAGGCACTTGTACCCCACCTGAAGACCAAAAAAAAAATGAATTGTGCACGCCCAGCCTGCTCCCGGTGGAAAGGGTTAGGGATTCAGAAGTAGTCCTGGGAGCCATTAATGGCTTGCCATAGCTAGGGAGATTGGGGCTTGGTGCAATTTAGGGACAGTGCCAGCCCAGTGAAGCTGAAGAGCTGAAACTGCACCAGCAAGTCGAGACTAGAGTGCAGACTTGGGAATCCAGGAAAATGTAGTCTCAGGAGACGGGATTGAAATCCTGGGAGGGGTGCAGTCATTGAGGCAATCCATGTTAAAGTGGCTTTTGAGGGATGTCAGTGGCTAGATCTTCAAAAGTGGAGAGTTGAACACTAATGTCTGGATGGGTTCCTGAGAAATCCATGGGATCTCCCATTTATTGTGCAGTGCAGTGTGTTCTACCACAATTTGCCTGTTAATTCATATGTAGCTCATGTTCATCTTGAATGTTAAGAGTATAGGATATTTTAAATTGTTTTACTTTTCTGACTTTGTGCAGTAAAGTTTATTTTTCTCATTTAAAAATTGCAGAATCTTGAGGCTTTATCCTCTTACTAATTTATGTTGGATCTCAAACTTTGTCTACTTTAAACAAAATATTACTCGTCCTGGTCCAGGATCATCATGACCTCAACAGACAGCACATAATTGCTCAGTTTTGACCTATCAATGCCTTTCATACGCTGCAAATGAATATAGACTTAGTTGTATTAGGTTCTATAAAGTGCCTCCTTCATAGTAGGTTATTTATGGAAAGTGATAGCATTATGTCAACTTATTTTGGTTTCTCAGTTGTACTGTGCCAGACATTTTGCTAACTATGAATAAACTTTTTTCCTTTTGCAGTATGCGTGCGCCAACAACTGTTTTTTTGGCTACAGCCTTTCATGATTTGAAAACACTTTCAGTGAGGCACCAGTATGATGCTCACGCACGTTCACACTTCGTTCATTAGTAAATGTCAACTGATTAGCTTTGTAAAAATGGAGAGTCATTCAGAAAGAAAGAACTTGCATTTATGTAGCATCTTTCATGACTCCCCAAAAGATCGTCACAGTCTGTGGTAGCCAATCTGCACAGAAACAACAAAGAGATAAATGACCAGATAATCTATTTTACTGATGTTGATTGAAGGGTAAAATATTGGCCAGGCCATGAGGTGGACACTTTTCAAAAACATTGAGGCCCTGGAAGTAAAGTAATGTGATTCCTTAAATATAAATCCATAAATCACTACAGTGCCAGGAGTTTAACATTATCTTTAAATCCAAGCAGCAGTGGCATATAGAATATCTTAAGTGTAGCAAGTTCTCAGTTTCCATTGATTTTAATAGGCATGGTGCTGTTACAATTGTCTTCTAGCTGCTTTCAATGCAGGGCAACGGTCACACAAAAATCTCAGCAAATGATGGTGTGGCGCAAGTAATAGCATAAAATACACATGATTATTTTCTGGAATTTCTACACTATTACTATGGTACAAGCTTTCAGCAAATTCAGAATCAATGGCAATTTTACAAGTTAGCACTTCTGGTCTAGAGTCTCACCCAATGAGAAGGCCACTAAATCATAAATCACTCAACTGATTGATCTGCCCTTTAGTCCAGTCAATGAGACTCCGGGTTTGGGGCACACATTGGTAAAATTTACAGCTACTTCTTCTCTTGCATTTCCAAGCAAGGAAGCTAAAATTATAAAAGTGCAAATAACATGCTATTGGTCATAATTTGTTTGTGTTTGTGTACTCCTTGTCAGTGATATTGGGTTTCACAGTGACTGAATGAATCAAATCCTGCTCTCGTTATTACTTGGGATTCTTAATTTTCACTCAATATTTTAAAATTATAGATTTTCCAGGATTTCACAGTGCTTTGGAAACCATATTCCGCAATTTCATCCGTTTCCCACAAAAATCACAAATCAATGGTTTTGCTAATATGCTGTAAACATTAGGTTATTACAACTTTTTATTATTTTTTCTTCACGCAAAGGGAATTGAAAACAAATCCAAATAACATTTTTCTGCCTTCCCTTTGTGGACACAAATTTATTAAGAGATAAGCCCTAATTGATTTTTTTCCCAAGTTCTGTGGCAGTGAAAAAATAAATCTGGCATTTCAGTCTCTGGATTTACTGGCCTATCCGGGGCTTCATTGACCAAATTAGGATCTGGATGATGGCTAAAAAAAAACTTGTGACAAGCACAAAAAAAGTGTTACTGCTGGCAGTACAATTAGAAAACTTAAGAAAATTAAAACGTAAATCTAAGTAGATATCTTCCCCCTCATTCTGCCTATTAATACTGAATTATTGATGTTTACAGCTTGGAAAGAGGCTATTCAGTCCATTAGATGTGTTCTGGCACTTAAATGTATATATGTATTATAATAAAGAGCGCACTCAGTTCATCACTCTTCCCATCTTAGTGAAGATGTGTGCACGCAGCTCGCAGCTATATTCTCAGAAAGAAATGTGTAACTTCCAAAGAAAAGATGGTAAATGAAAGCAGAATTGTAGGCAGCTGTTGAGGATTTAAAAAGGAGCCCTGCAAATCAAATGGACATACGTGGTAAACATCAACTCAAGTGACAGTGTGAGGGGTCATGTGGATCTTGCTAGAATATCTAAAGGAATATAGAGGTTCTTAAGCCTACCTTTGCAGACCTTGTGACCTTTCTAAACTTTTTTCCAACTTGCAACCATGTTCTGCGTTGTTTGTTGTCAGAGTTGACAAATGTAGTCACTTCTTACCAGTGTTTTTACAATATATCTTGGCAAGGCCTGACCCTTGTGTTCTAATACGTTGGTCCTCCTGAGCTACTCCTGCTCAAGCAGCACCTCCAGGGTTCTATCAAAAAAATCTTTGGGCTCTTCTTGTTGCTCCCTCAGCTGTTTTGATACCGCTTATGTCCTGCTGCAAGAGGTAAAGAAAACTCAAACCCTGCATTGTTGGTGGAGGTAAGATCCAACTGCAGGTTTTTAAAAACAAAAAAACTGCGGATGCTGGAAATCCAAAACAAAAACAGAATTACCTGGAAAAACTCAGCAGGTCTGGCAGCATCGGCGGAGAAGAAAAGAGTTGACGTTTCGAGTCCTCATGACCCTTCGACAGAACTTGAGTTCGAGTCCAGGAAAGAGCTTAAACCAGCTTATATTTCAGCTCTTTCCTGGACTCGAACTCAAGTTCTGTCGAAGGGTCATGAGGACTCGAAACGTCAACTCTTTTCTTCTCCGCCGATGCTGCCAGACCTGCTGAGTTTTTCCAGGTAATTCTGTTTTTGTTTTGCAGGTTTTTAAAGCCCATTCTCTCACCCACAAAGTCACATGTTTCAAGGTGTTACACATGTTGGGAGCTCATCCTTAACGCTGATGAGGTGCGAGATGGAAGTCTGGACATGGTCAAACTCTGAGCAAATTCGTAGGCGTGAAAAGCCGGCAGCTCCTGGGAACCAACGAAAATCCATCCCCATGATATGTGGAAGAAATATAACTGCATTTTAACTTTACAGACTTTCAAAACAATGCTACATTAAATGAGTGCTATGGAATCATGCAATACCAATTATTTCAAAATTAATGGGCAGAATTTTTCACCGAGTGGGCGAGTGTGCACCTGACCTGCTTGAGCAAAAGAATAGCGATCCTGATATTATCGTGCGCTCGCGCGATATTTTGTTTGGCGGGCACGCGCACCCGCTTACATTTAAGAGGGCTATTGAGCCCATTAAAGGCACAATTAACTGGGACTTTTTTGCTGCCTGTCCAACATTCCGGTTGGCAAGTGGGCGAATTGGTCAGGGGGGGGCCTTTGCATTTTTCAGGAAACCTCATCCAAGGGCGGTGGGGTGAGGTTTCCGTCATTATATAAAAATGTTTGCACAGAATTTGCACGTTGTATATGCTCAGGTGGCTGTTTCTGAAGCGAGGGAATTTTTTTCTGGATTTTAAAATCTGTTTTTATTGGATTTGAATTCTTCAGCTCCCTAAGGCAGCTCTCTGCCTTCAGAGAGCTGCGAGTGCTCCCCTGCGCCCACGCTGACTTCAACACTCGCCCTCCTCCCGCCCCCACTTGGGCAGCGCTGAGCATTTCAGTGCGCTTTTCACGCTGGCTGGCCGTGAATTGGCCATTTCCCAGCCGTGCCCAGGCCTGCCAACTACACCCGCCCGCCAACCTCAAAATTCTGGCCAATAAGTACCTAGTATTAAATCATCTGTTGGTATGATGACAAGTTTAAATAACCACCATTCACTAAAATAGTGATTACCGTCTTAAATCCATAAAGATTGCACTCATATTAGGATTGGAGTTTACGACTGGCCCAACCAGCTCTCCGAGAATGCTTGAAAGATGAATTAAAAGTAAAACCAGGCTTGGATTTAAAAAAGGCCGGGATTTTCCGGCCCCATCAGGGCTGGGACCCGCCGTGGGCAAGGCAATGCCCCAGCCAGAAGTCCGTTTATGGCAGGACCGGAAGATCGCAGTGGCAGGCGGGTGGGTGCAGAAAATCCCCCCCCCCAATAGAGTCTTTCACAACCTCAGGATGCCCCAAAGCACTTTACAGCCAATGATGTTAGTGACAGTGTAATTGTAAGGCAAGCAACATTTAATGATCTGCCAAAGGCATGCTGCCAAGTGTACTATTGGACATTTGTAATTCATGCACTACAGATATGTTTAAAGAGGAATGCATGAACCAGTTTGATTCACTTACTGAAACATTTACTGATGGAAATATCCTCTTGTAACCAACTCATGCATACTTGCAAAGGATAAATGGCAAAAACAAGTGGCCTGTTGATGGTCTATGATTGTCTCAAAGTTGTGGAACATTATTCATAATAGCAAGTCAAGTAGAAGGTAATGGTGTCAAGTGTGTTGGATTTGATTGCATTCATTTTCTTTAGTCAACTGTGTGTCTGATACATATTTAATGTTCCAATCCAGAAAGCCAGATGGGAAGGGGTAGAACTGGAGCTAATCTTTACACACTTTTATAAGCATTTATTTAAAGTTACATATTATAAGCATACACCTCCTAACCCAACACCCACAGTCCTGGTCTAATTATTACAGCCTCAAGTGAATAACCAGTTAATGCCCACCACCTGCACACAATGAACATCTAAGAATCTGATAAATCTATGAGATTTCTACTAACCAAATGTCAGCTTTGGCTCAGTGATGACACTCTACCTGAGTTAGCAGGGTACAGATCCAAACACTATGCCAGGATTTGAGCACATCATCCAGGCTGATTTTCAATGCAGTATTTCCTTTTCAGAGATGTGAACTTTCACATAGGGTGTTAAATCGAAATCCAGGTGAACATAAAAAATCCATGACACCATTTGGAGAACAGGGCAGTTCTCCTGATGGCTTGGCCAATATTGGGCCCTCAACCATTACTGTTAGAATTTTATAGGTTTCTATGAGATACCTCTTCATTCTTCTGAACTCCAGCGAATATAATCCTAACCGACTCAATCTCTTCTCATATGTCAGGCCCGCCATCCCAGGAATCAGTCTGGTAAACCTTCGCTGCACTCCCTCTATAGCAAGAACATCCTTCCTCAGATAAGGAGACCAAAATTGCACACAAAAATCAAAGTGTGGTCTCACCTAGACCCTGTATAATTGCAGCAAGATATCCCTGCTCCTGTACTCGAATCCTCTGGCTATGAAGGCCAACATACCATTTGCCTTCTTTACTGCCTGCTGCACCTACATGCTTAATAAAATATTGGTTACTGTTGTTTGTGGGACCTTGGTGTGTGTAAATCTGGTGTACTGGCGTACTAACAACGACTAAAAGATAATTTACTAGCTGTGACTTATCAAGGATGTGAAAGGCACTATGTAAATTAAAGTTCATATGAACTGTGTGCTTACCCATGCCTGAACTTAGCTGTGGATTACCGGAGTCAAAGTTTAAGGAGTCCCATGTGTGTACATGAAGAAGTTCATCAGATAAATTTATTCATTTATTGTTTTGCTTAGAATCTTCACTGTCCTGACAGAAATCCAGAGCTTCAGCCTTGCAACACCTGGTGTAGAGATTTTGTTTTAAATCAGGGTAACCTCCTGCTGCTGAAGACTTTCCCCTCACAATCTGGGGGTGCTGACAAGTGTCAGATTCTTTGATGTTGTTTCTGATGGGAAGATGCCTGATGCATTGGTCATGATCATCAGTAAGGGAAGGCCTTTTAACAGGATATACACGTTTCTGAACTAGAGAGGGCAAAATTTACAATATTAAACTAAACAGCAACACGTGAGAAAAATGGCTCTCTGAAATCAGTTTTAAAAATATGGAGATTGAATTGATTTAACTAGTTGATTGACAATCGGTACAATGTGTGAGAAGAAAGACTCCAACCTTTTCTACAATATAATTGCAGCAATTCAGCACTCAAAATGACTGGGGAAAAGAACAGAATTAGCCTGCACATTTCAGTACTCATAACAAGCTTTCAAAGGCCTTCAT
>NC_054480.1:33810429-34014242 GCF_017639515.1 Carcharodon carcharias
AATTCACATTTACGCAATGCATTTCCCTTAAGCCTAACTTTAAACAAAAATAAACAAAATATTAAACTTTTTCTGTTTCTTGGCTCCATTTATAATGCATATACCAGCGGTATCAGGTTGATGCTGTCTCATTCCAACCACAAAGAATTGTTTTATTACAAAGAAAATATATTACAGAAACAGGCCATTTGGCCCAATTAGTTCTGCTGAAAGTCATGAGGACTCGAAACGTCAACTCTTTTCTTCTCCGCCGATGCTGCCAGACCTGCTGAGTTTTTCCAGGTAATTCTGTTTTTGTTTTGGATTTCCAGCATCCGCAGTTTTTTTGTTTTTAGTCTTATTGTTGTGTATGCTGAACCTTCTCCCATTCCAGCTACTTCATCTCATCCTTTCAACATGTTTTTCTATTCCCTTTGTCTCATCTTCTCGTCTGGTTTTCTATTGAAAACATCTCAACTAACTGTCTCAGCACCCCCTATGGCAATGAGTTCCAAATCCCAACTACTATCCGTGTAAAGAGATTGCTCGTCCTTTCCCTATCAGATTTATTAGTAACCATTCTGTATTCATGGCTTCTAGTTTTGGGTTCTGCCACAAATTAAAGAAAAGATTCTATCTTCCTGTTGCATAAATTATCGCGGCATTCAGTTTGACCAAGGGCATCTCCAGGTTATAAATCTGAGATCCTCTAGGGCTTCTGTCCCAGTGGTTAAAATTTAAATGTTTTTAGAGTATAGGTAAGAGTGTCCAGGTCTAGGTGTACTTAAAATGTCGCGTGCACTTTTCAGATCTGTTTGGACATGGCAGTCGAGTTATTCCACGCGGTAACGAACTGCAGACTCGCGAAACTGTCTGCTTTAGAGGTTTACTCAGAGATACTTTAGGCTCCAAAGACAGCATCATGCAGCAATTTAGTTTCACTGCAATGTAGAATTTGTTTTCTAGTATTGCTAAAGTTGCAGTAAAAATTCAGTCTCTTAAATTACTACATCATGTGGTTAGCTTCGACTGACAGCAATATAAATGCATTATGAAATTGCTAATGTAAAGAAACTAAACCACATTCCAAAGAGCTTTTCTTCCTCAAGTCAAAACACTGCATGATTTGAAAACCATCCAAGTAGGTGACTCAGTGCTGGAGTAGGACAGGTTGAACCACAACACCATCACAGACACCAATGCAATATTATGTAACAAGAAAATGTTGAGAAATTTTCAATTTCAAATACAGTTTTTGAACTTATTACAAAATCATGAAAATCTAATAAAAAGATTTGCCATCTAAGTAAACAATACAATGGAAAGCGCTTCACAGGATAAATATGAGTGGGAAGATGCATCTTTGCTCATCCATACAGAGAAATCTAAGCTTCCCCATCACAGCTGATTTTTTAAATTTTCACTTCCTTCTCACTCCAGTTTAAAGACCACTGAATATATTTGTTTTGTTAATGTTAATTCAGTTTCCAGTAATCGTGTTACAATCTAAAGCCTAAAGAACTTAGCATCTTATTTAGTAACCTGACTTTGAAAAGAATGGGACAGCTTGTCTGGACAATGAAATACTATGCTACTGGTGCAGAAGATTTGCCTTCAAGGTTGCCATGCATTGTTAGTGGATATATTCAGAATAAATAGGGTTAGCTTCATTCTTTTTTTCAGTAAAATCAACTTCGTCTAACCAGCATGCAATAGAGGAAAATAAACACAACTCTTAATTTTACTTTGGTTCCTTGTATTTTCAAAGAATATCAGAAATACACAAAGCTGATGTTATGTTACTATACTTAAATGTTATTTGATGCCATCTATAAAATGAGAGAGTAGGTTCACAATCTTATAAATCCAGGAAGTGCAGGTCAGTGAATCGCAGCTATGGTCTTGTAGTCTTATCTCTCATCTGCACTCCTTTGGTGGAGATTATGGTTCTGATGGAGGTTCAGTGAATTTATCTGTGAAAGTCTTTTACTTTGTGCTTATCTAAAGTTAACTGGGCTCTATTTTAACAGGGAGCGGAGGTGTTGGTGGGACAAATCTTGCAGTTGGGAAACCCATGAAAGTGGGTTTCCATCATCTTCAGATGAATTCAATGGCAGGATCTGATTACCATTTTTGGACTCTTTTATTGGCTGCAGCCAGTCAGACTGAGAAGCTGACTGGATGTCAAGCAGGTAAGCCTTTGGCACCAGGTGAAGGAAAAGAGGGAGGGACTGTTTAGGCAGGGGTCAGGGAGATCATTAATGGGTGGCTGGAGAGATGGGGTTTTGTGGGGAACACATCAATTTGGGGGCTTGAAGAGATCAGGGAAGGAAAGAATATCTTGGAAAGTGCTGGGGAAATTGGGGAGAAAGAGTGAGGATTGCGGAAAGGCTTCAGATTGGGCAGGTGGGAGGAAGATTGAGCAAGGGGCCAGAGAGATTGGGGAGGTGAGAAGAAGATCAAGGGGTCCCCAATGGAGGATATAGGTAGGGGAAGGAAATTGCAGGTGATGGATAATATTGGGAGGGTGCTGAATCACAGGGAAAATGAGATCCTATGATTGGGAGGTTAGCAGATTTGCTGGGAAGTCAGAGGAAAACACTCCTGCTCTTCTGGGCCCACAAGCAGTGCTGGAAAATCATTTTCCTTCTCACCTCTCATTAGCTGCCAAGTTCCCTGAACTTGATACACCTAACTGACCAATGTTAAAACTGTAAAAGGGAATAAACCTGAGACGCAAAAGGTTCATTAAAATGTTTCAATTAACAATCCGCCACCTGGGAATGAGGTGCTCACTGAGCCCTGTCCCAACTCTGTTAAAACTGGAAGTGGCCGTGTTTGAGGCATGTTGGGTTCGGGTTTCAGAACTTTAAAATTTTTACTTCCCACCCAACCCAAATCCACCTTCACTCATTTTTGGGAGTCAAAATTCCCCTTAAACCAGCAGGCCTTATATTATGGCTTCTGAGGCATCACAACTTGGGATATCACCTCTCAGGCTATCACAGGTCTGTAAGGCAAAGGTTATTATCTTAAAAAAACAATTATATAAGTTACCAATCAAATATTTAATTGACTAAATGTGAATAACCAAAATCAAGCAAAAGATTTGAAGGATGTGTAATGAGGAAAACAACTAAACAAACAAATTCCTCAAAAGCAACATACTGCAGATGCAGGAAATCTGAAATAAAGACAAAAAGTGCTGGAAATGCACTGCACATCAGACAACATTTATAGAGAGAGAAATAGAGTTAGTATTTCAGGTCTGTGACCTATCATCAGAACAGATAAAAGGTCATGGACCTGAAATGTTAACTCTATTTCTCTCTCCACAATGCTATCAATTTGTCCAGTTTGTTTCTCAAGCCAGCAAGTAGCATAAAAGCAAACAATCAATTTATCCAAATAACATTTTATGGCCCTGCCACGGCGTGTCTCCCCCTGGCGGATGCGGCGAGATATTTAAATCTCCATTCAGTTCGGCAGGACTGTAATATCCTGCCGGGTGGGAGGGGCATAAAATCCTGGCCTATATCTTTTTCACCACTTTGCCAACATGCCCTTCCACCTTCAATGATTTCCCCAGATCTTTCCATTCCTGAACCCACTTTAGAATTATACCTTTTATTTTATATTGCCTCTCCCCTTCTTCCTACCAAAATGTATTCCTTCACACTTCTCTAGATTAAATTTCTGCTGCCACGTGCCTGCCTATTTTGCCAGGCTCTTGATGTCCTCTTGAAGTCTGTCATTATCCATCATATAGAATTATAGAAAGGTTACAGCACAGAAGGGGGCAGTTCAGCCCTCTGTGTCTGTGTTAACTCTCTGAAGGAGCAATTCACCTAGTGCCACTATCCTACCTTTGCCCTGTGGCCCTCACGATCTTCTTTTTTGGATAATAATAGGTATTTTGAATTCATTTTATTTTACTTCAGCATGACTGCTGCTGTCTGCCTGTAGTGAATACTGCATGAGTTAGCAAGTGTGATGGTGGATGAGGGAGGCATGGTTGCAATTGTTGGCACTAAAATTGGTATGAGGCCATAAGGGGCCATGACGATGCATGAGGAACATGGGTTGGCACGGAGGATATGAGGGCCCATTGGGGATGAGTGGGTGGCATGGGTTGGCTTGGGTAGAGCGTGGGGAGTGGCTGGGTTGAGGGGTCATGAGGGATGAGAACATAAGAACATAAGAAATAAGAGTAGGATTAGGCCATTAGGCCTCTCAAGCCTGGCCTGCCATTCAATAAGATCATGGGTGATCTGCCCCAGGCCTCAACTCCTCTTTCGTGCCAGCTCCTCATAACCCTCAACTCCCCAATATTTCAAAAATCTATCCACCTCTTGGTTAAATAATTTCAGTGCCTCCACAACTCTCTAGGGTAGAGAATTCCAGACATTCACTACCCTCTGAGAGAAGAAATTCCTTTGCATCTCAGTTTTAAATGAATGTCCCCTTATTCTGTAACTATGTCTCCCAGTTCGAGATTCCCCCACTGGTGGAAACATCTTCTCCATATCTACCCTGTCAAACCCCCTCAGAATCTTATAAGTCTCAATCAGATCACTCCTTATCCTTCTAAACCCTAATGAATAAAGGCTTAACCTGTTTAGCTGTTCTTGATAAGTCAACCCTTCATCCCAGGAATCAGCCTAGTGAATCTCTTTTGAGCTGCCTCCAATACCAGTATATCCTTTCTTAAATATGGAGACCAAAACTGTACACAGTACTCCAGGTGTGGCCTCACCAACACTCTGTATAGTTGCAACAAGACTTCCCTATTTTTAATCTCCAATGCCCTAGCAATACAGGCCAAAATTCCATTTGCCTTCTTAATTACTTGCTGTACCTGCATGCTAACTTTTTGTATTTCATGCACAAGAACACCCAGATCCTTTCGTGTTGCACTTTTTTGGAGTTTCTCTCCAAGGCTAAAAGGCCTTCAATTTAACAAAACAACTGGGACCAAGTCCCAGAGAACTGAGGTGGGTCTTTTAACCAGGTCATCATGGCACTAGGCAGCCCTGGTGGCTGCCTCCAATCTGCGTCCAGAGGTGTTGGCTGCACTCCATTTCATACCCCTTCACCGGAACACTTTTTTCCGAGGCGAGTGCACTGAGCAGGAAAACTTCCCGACTTGAGCTACCAATCTTGAGAATGAAAATCTGGCCCATTAATTCTGTTTTTCTTTCTCCTCTGATCCGCTGAGTATTTCCAGCATTTTCTGTTTTTAGTTTAACACTATTTACCTTTAACAAATCCATACAGGCTTTCGTTAATTAATTCACACTTGTCCAAGTGAATCTTATCTTTGCCCTGGGACTATCATTTCTAAAAACTTTCCTACTGGTGTATATTGTACTCTGGTAAGACTAGTACATGCTCAACTGCAGGCAGACATTATTGAAAGGTATTATTTAAAGGCAGCCTTTACTTACACCTCCCCAGCAGAAGGACCAGCAGAGAGGCCAATGTAGCAAAATGTTCAGACCTTGCAATATATGTACAATTCCCCTTGCACCTTTCTTTGAATATTTGCAATTTTCCAGTGCTTAAATACTTACTGGAACACGAAGCTGGGAGCAGAAAAAGTTGACAGGGAAGTTAAACATGGAAGTTGACAGGCCCCAAACCCACTGCCCAAGCTCATGCACTGCTCCAGGTTAAAATTGCCTTCCATGTTTCTGGTTGTTTTGGTTGATAGACAAAATTAGGCCCAGACTCTCAGTGAATACGCTGCTTTTCTTTGAATAATGTGTGAGTTTTTAGTTTCACTTAAGAGACAGACAGTACCTCAGTTAAAGCATCATCCAATGGTGGTTCATCCCACAATATATCACTCTCACAGTAATGCACGCAGTACCAGTATAAATTATGTGGTAGTGTCCTTGATTGAGATGTGTACCCACAATATTCTGACTCAGATGAGAAAGTGAATGTCAGGTGATATGTAAAGCTTTAAGCGAACATTCTATTATAGCAGAAAACAGGATCAATCGATGAAAAGAGGGAAATCACTGCTTCATCAACTGTTAAAAAATGAGCCATTTAACTACCCAACTTACTTGTCATACTGTATAAAATAGTTAATTTAATAAATCTTTAAAAATTCAAAATCAAAGGAAATTCAGTCTTTGGAAATTAGCGTATTGAACTTTGATGCAATGAGTAATTCAAGATATTTTGGTAGGGTGGAGTCATCAATGTTTATTCTCCAACTAGCAACAAGTTTCATCATATGCTAGATCTGGTTGACTGGATACGGCAGTTGCCATGATTCATACAATGGGCAAGAATTTTCTTGTGTGACAAAAAATGATTGCTTCATGCATGGATTTGTAATGCAAGCCAGTAAGTGAGTGATGAAGCAGAAAAATCAGGTGTACACCCAACCAGCCAATTCTTAATTGTGATGGTGAGCCATGTTGGGCCAGTAATTTGCTATACTATAAAGTGATTGGATGTTGGTTCACATCCAGGTTTCACTATATGGTGATCTGTTCAAGCAAAATACAACGTCCTTCTCAGAAAGAGAGGGTCATTGTAAGGGAGAATCCAGTAGCATTGTAGAGGGAAGCGGAATAGGGAGAAAAAGGCTGGAATCTGATTTTAGAAGCTGAAACTGACAAGCAGCTTCAATCACTTAGATCTTTCCATTTAGACAACTTCTCCACAAGAAGTACTTGAGCAAGTGCTCTAAAGGGACAGGTCCAATTAAACATAACTCTATTTAGCCCCTGAACATCACAACTGTCCTTCAGAGTCCAGACTATCTGTGAATAATGTTATGATAGATGCATGTTATGCTAGATGCATTGGAATTGTCAGTAATATTGTTGCTTAAGATTATTCAAAGATATCAGAGTTGAAAATTTTTTATGTAGGATATATTCTATTAAATGGACAGTTAACAAACTATTATTTGCATGGTAAAGCCCCTGCACATAAAACCTGTGGTTCAAAATTACACACAAGGAAGTAAATCCTTCTATTGTACAAGGAAAAAGCTTTCAAAGCAATTAGGCAGAAAATGTTGACTGATGAATAACAAGACACTTACGTACATTCCACATTATACATATATGTATATGTGCACTCAAAGGGAAAGGGAAGTGTACAGGGAATACTTCCACTAATAACAAGCTCTCTCCATCCCATCTGGATGTTTATTAAAGTATATCTTCAGAAATTATCTCCCAGCTCAAAGCAGATTTAAACACCTATAACCTTTTTTTTTATAAATCAAGCAGTCCCAACATTTTGGGTTTCCCTTTTGGCAGGGAGCTGGTGAGTTAATATCAACTGCAGCAATTTCAGCAAGTAGCATATTTGAAAATAACACTCATTGTGATCCTTTCCCTTCCGGGATGTCAACTGAGGAGACATCTGCACTATTAACGTTCAGTACCAGCTGGATGTACTTGGCCAATATTGAATGTGGACTTGGCTGGTACTGAATATTCCTTCTGACTTTCTTTGCTATTTTTGCACAATACCTGGATGGTGAAAATGCCTACACTTCCCTTCTACTTTATTGCTGTTGCCAAATTCCTCCTCTGAATACCTTACTAACTGGAGATATTACTCTCATACAACGTTATGTTATACATACATTTATAAACAGATTCCACCAGCTGACAAATTCATTTGTGTAACTAAAGGATTAGAGTGTCAATTAGGCTTTGAAGCTGCAAAAAACAAGAATATGCATCGAGAATATCAGCTATTATGCCACCTGGTCACTACTTGTGTAAAAATAAGATGCCAAAAACGAAATAAAACACATGATTAAGCTATTTATGCTTTCGCTTACTATATCCACAATTCTTTGTGGGGCCACCTGAAAATAAGACTGAATTATAGGAAGAGTATTTTGTACTTTTTCTATTGAAGGAGCCATTACAAGTACATATTGGGACCAATTTCCCTATATTAGTCTAAGACATCTGTAACAGGTTAATAATAGTGTGAATCCCCTTGGAATGGTAATGCGTGTCTAGCACTAAAATGGCTTGACAGTCCACCAGCATAATGATTAGTCAGGCCTCCACAAGTATTTGTGTTGTCAAAATCTAACTTCAAATGTAGAGCCAACTTGTGTGCAAAAGTAATGTCATTCACCTATGTCTGCAAGTATTGTGCACATGGGTGTACAGCACCTTTCATGTATTCCAATCTGTCTGGCATCCCTTTGGTGGTCCTCCTCTTCGTCTTAGAATCTCATGTAGGCAGATTGCCATTGGGAAAGCAATTAATCCTATGAATGCTGCTTGGGCCAAAAGAACATTTGGTAAAAATGTTAATAAAAACCAAAATGCCAGCAAAAGAACAAAACAAAAAGAAAATATAAAAGAAATGGCCAGAACTGCACCTGAAAACTGTTGCAACAATCTGCTTACCTATGTTGCTCAGCACCTCGCAACCCTGGAAGCTTTGATGGGAGTTGGTTAGCTTAGATGGCTAGAGTGTAGTGCAGAATGATGCCAATGGCATATGTTCAATCCCCATACTGGCTGTGGTAGTTCATGGAGGGCTACCTCTTTGCCTTGTCCCACGCTTGATGCAGAGTGGTACCCCTCAAGCTATACAACCATTTGTCTCTCTCTAACTGAGAAAGATGTTTATGGTCACTCGTGGATTATTAGGCTCATTACCTAATTTTACTTGGCACATGGTTGATGTAAAGGGCATAACAAGCATCAGAACATTGTTGACGCATAATTTAAATATGAAATTTCCAACTATTGCATGCAGGAGCTTTTGCAGCTTTCCCTTTATGGGCAAAAGGGGTAGAGGACTGGTGTTCCAAGTCTCTGCTCTCAATTCCTGTTTGTAATGACACAAGCACTGGCATACACAGGACATAATATACAGGAATATTAATATCTTTATATTGACATTCCTGGTACTATATGCAACACAAGGAACAATGGAGGATTATGGCTTACTCATTTTACGCCAGGTTTTGGGTACCTTTTTAATCGGAAGATTTTTAAGGTAAGAGAAAAATGTGTTTAAATATTGATTGATTCTACAATTAGTATACCTTACTGAAAGAACAAATTGGATTAAACATAATTGTGATGCACTAATAATTTTCTTTATTCATTCACATGACTCTGGGATCACTGGCAAGGCCAGCATTTATTGCCCATCAATAATTGCCCTTGAGAAGGTAGTGGTAACTTGCATTCTTAAACCGTTTTAAGCTGAAGGTGAAGGTATTCCTATAGTGCTGTTACAGAGGATGTTCCAGGATTTTGACCCAGAGAAAATGAAGAAATAATGATGTATTTCCAAGTCAGGATGGTGTGTGACTGAAGGGAACCTGGAAGTGATGGTGCTCCCATATGCCTGCTACATTTGTCCTCTATGTATAAAGGTCATGGGGTTGCTGCAATGCATCTCCTAGATGATATATGCTGTAGCCACAATGCCTTAGAGGGAATGAATGCTTGAGGTGACAGATAGCGTGCCTAGAGTGCCAATCAAGTAGGCTGATTTGTCCTGGATGGTGCTGAACTTCTTGAGTGTTGCTGGCACTGTAGTCATCCGGGCAAGTGGAGAATATTCCATTACACTGCTGACTTGTGTCTTCTAGATTGTGGAACGACTTTGGGGAGTTAGGAGCTAAGTCACTTGCTGTAGAATACCCAACACCTGACCTGCTATTACCTATACTATTTATGTGGCTAGTCCAGTTAAGTTTTTGGTCAATGGTAACCCCGAGGATACTGATGGTCAGGAATTTGATGATGGTAATGCCATTCAATGTCAAGGGGATGTGTTAGGCTCTCCCTTATTGGAGATAGTCCTTACATAGCATTTGTGTGGTGCAAATGTTACTTGCCATTTATTAGCCCAAGCCTGAACTGCTTGTCCAAGTCTTGTTACATGATGGAACGGACTGCTTCATTTTCTGAGGAGTTGAGAATGGAGGTCAACACTGTGCAATCATCAACACAACAAAAAAACAACTTTTGACCTTAAAGTGGAGAAAAGCGCATTGAGGAAGCGGTTAAAAAGTGATTGGGTTGAAAATATTGCACTGAGAAACTACTGCAGAAATGGCCTGTGGCTGAGATAATTGGCTCCCAACAACCACAACTATCTCCCAAGTGTTATGTATGACTCCAGCCAATGAAGAGTTTTTCTCCTAATTCCATTAGCTTCAAATTTTACTAGGGCTCCTTGATGCCTAAATGAGTAATTGACTTGGATATTGGAATATAGGATAAAATTTCAACATTTGCTACTCATAAAACTTAGTGAACAGCGAGGATAATATCAATCAACTTCAAAGGGGCATAGAAAGGCTAGCAAAATAGGTAGGCAAGTGGCAGATGGAAATTAATGCATAGAAGTGTGAGGTGATGTACTTTGGCAGAAGGTATAGGTGAGGGAATAAAAAGTTGATGGAACAGTTCTAAAGCATGTGCAGAGACAGAAGGACTTGGGGGTTTATGTACATAGATCTTTGAAGGTAGCAGGACATATTGAGAATAGCAAAACATATGGGATCTTGGGGCAGAATCTTCAGCTCAGCGTGCAGGGGTGGGGCCCGCTCGCTGGGCATGTGTCCCGACGTCACTGCGCATCATTCAGATTTTCAGTTCGGCGGGTGCACAGCTGACTCGACTGCACGCCCGTCGAACTGTCAAAGGCCCATTAAGGTCAGTTAACTATCAATTAAAACAATAAACTGAGGCTGCCCATCCAACCTTAAGGTTGGCGGGCAGGCGAAGAGCCCAGGCGGCCTTTGCGTTTTTCATGGAACCTCATCCATGGGTGGGATGAGATTTCGTGAAGGTTTTTAAAGGTATGAAAATTTTTAAATAAAGCTCATAGACATATCCCAGCTCATGTGACAGTTTCACATGAGGGGACATGGCCTAAAAAAATTATTTCCTTTATTAAAACTTTTTAAACTTAAACTAATCTCCCCACGCCTGCTCCTGCACAATCCCCTGACAGGGAGAAAATTCACCCCTTAGGCTTCCCAAATGGAGGTATTGAGTACAAAAGCAGGAATGTTATGCTGACCCTTTATAAAGCTCTTCTTAGGCCACAACTGGAGTATTGCAGCCAGTTCTGGTCACCATACTTTAGGAAGAATGTGAGTGGGTGCAGAGGACGTTTACCAGAATGGTTCCAGGGATGATGGAATTTAGCTAGAAGGTTAGGTTGCAGAAGCTGGGGTTGTTTCCCTTGGAGCAAAGGAGATTGAGGGGAGATTTGATAGAGGTGTACAAGGTTATAACAGGTTTAGATATGATAGAAAAATAAAAGCTATTCCTGTTAACTGGTGATGAAAGGACTAGAGGAAAAAAGATTTAAGGTTTTGGGGAAGAGATGCAGGGGGATATGGGAAGAATATTTTTACGCAGTGAGAAGTGATGACCTGGAACTTATTGCCCACAAAGATGGTGGAAGCAGAGATGATGAATGATTTCAAAAGGAAATTATGTGAGCATTTGAGAAAAATAGACTTGCTGCATTATATGGATAGAGTGTGGGAATGGGACTGACTGGATTGTTCTACGGGCAGCCTGCGTGGACAAATTCTCATCTTTGTTTTCAAATCATCCACGGCCTGGTCTCTCCCTATCTCTGTAATCTGCTCCAGTTGTAACCCTCCAAGATATCTACACTCCCCTAATTCTGGCCTCTTGAGCATTCCTGATATTAATTAGTTGCCTTTAGTTGACTATCCTAAGCTCTCAAATTCCCTTCCTAAACCTCTCTGCCTCTTTTTCCTTTTTAATGATACCCTTTTAAGCTCTTTGACCAAGCTGTTAATGGGCCAGTAATTGGTCAGATTGCAATTGTCCTGCTTTTTGGGGATAGGATACCCAAGAAATCTTCGGCTTTGTTGAGTAGGTGTCAATTTTTCAGTTGTACTGGAATAGCTTAGCAAGAGGCATAGCTAGCTCAGAAGCACAAGTTTCAGCGATACAGCTGGGATGTCCTGAGATACATTCTAGGCAAATGTTTTTTTGCCAGTATATAATGAGCACAACTAGAGAAGTGGCAATTCTGGACTTTAAAGCTGGACAGATGGAAGGAGAATCAGTGGGAGAGCATTTTTGTGATGGTGATCCTAATGTAGTTAGATTTAACATGGTATAGAAAAGAATAAAAAATAGACCAAGAAAAGAAGTTTTAATTTGTGGAAAAAACTAATTTTTCTGAGATATGATTTAGCAAAAAGGACTGGAAACAGCTGCTTGAAGTTAAATCAGTGTCAGTGCAGTGGGAGGTATTTAAGAAGGAGAAAGAGAGGGTTCAGAATAAACATATTCCCACAAAATAAAAGTGTGGGACTCCCAAATCTGGATCCCTCCCAGCACCCTCACCCCGGATGTCAAAAAGCATACAGAGTAGGATTAGGCAAAAGAAGGAAGCTTTTCTCAGAAGCCAAGAGCTTAATACTGCAGAAAGCCTAGTGGAGTATATAAAGTTTAGTGGTGAAATTAAAAAAGAGATTAGGAAAGCAAAAGTGCGCATGGTAAATAATGGTAAGTAAAGTCAAAGAAAACACAAGGAAGAGCAAAAGGATAATCAAGAATGGAGTACAAATGATTAGAGACTAAAAAGGTAACTTGTGTGTGGAGATACAGTACACGGGCATGGTTCTTAATGAATATGTCTGTTTTTACCAATAAAGTAGGTAAAGCACACATTATAGTTAAGGAGAGTGCGAAATATTGGATGTGATAAACATTATGAGGGAGGGAATATTAAGTTGAGTAACATTTTTGAAATTACCAGGTCTGGACAAAATGTATCCCAGGCTTCTAAGAAAAGTGAGGAAAGAAATAGAGGAAGCTCTGACCATTATTTTTTAATCTTGTCTGGCTTCAGATGTGGTGCCGGAGAACTGCTAACATTTTATATATGTTAAAAAGAAAGGAAGGGATATTCCAGATGATCACAAGTCAATCAGCTAATCTTGGTGTTGGGCAAATTCTTGGAAAAAAAATTTCAGGGAAAATATAAACCATCATTTAGAAGGATCCACATTAATCAAGTCACCATAGATTTGTTAATGGGAGGGCATGTCTGACTAATTTTAATGAATTTTTGAGAGGTAACAAGGAGGGTTGATGAGGGTAGTATATTTGATGTCACCCACATGGATTTTAGCAAGGCCTTTGACAAGGTCCCACATGGCAGACTGGGACAAAATTAAAAGATCATGGTATTTAAGGGGAAGTAGCAAGTTTGATCCAAAATTTACTCAGCGGCAGGAAGCAATGGTTAATGGCTGATGATGTTTTTGTGACCAGAAGGCTGTTCACAGTGGGGTTCTGCAGGGATCAGTACTAGGTCCCCGGCAATTTGTGGAATATATCAATAATTTAAACTTAAATATAGGGTGCACAGTTAAGAAGTTTGCAAATGATATGAAAATTAGCCCTGTGATTGGGAGCTGGTGCAGGAAGATATCAATGGGCAGGCCAGGTAGGCAGAAAAATAGCAAATGGAATTCAGTCTGGAGAAATGTGAGGTAATGCATTGGGAAGGCAAACAATTCAGGGGAATAGCAGGATACTGAGAATTGTAAAGGAACAGAGAGATCTTGGATTGCATTTCCACAGATTTCGAAAGCTAGCAGGAGAAGTAGATAAGGTAGTTAAGAAGGTAAATGGGACACTTTGCTTTATTGGCCAAGGCACAAGAGTATAGAGCAGAGGGGTATGCTAGAACTGTTTAAACATTAATTAGACTGCAACTAGAGTACTATGTACAATTCTTACCACCACATTATGAGAAGGATGTGAAAGCGTACAGAGGAGATTTACAAAGACATTGCCAGGAGTAGAGAATTTTAGCTATGAGGAAATATTGGGTAGGCTGGATTTGTTTTCTTTGGAACAGAGGAGGTTGAACAGAGATTTAATTAAGGCATTTAAAATTACTAGGGGTCTAGATAGAGTGGGTAGGAAGGATTTATTTCCATTAGCAAAGTGGTCAGTAACCAGGGAGAATAGATTTAATGTAATTGAAGAAAGATTAGAGGGGAGTTGAGGAGTAATTTTTCACCCAGAGGGTTGTGGAGCCTGGAACTCACTGCCTGAAAGTAACAGAAACTCTCACCGCATTTAAAATTGCTTGGATATGCACTTGCGGTGTTGTAAATTACAGGGCTATGGACCAAGAGTTGGAAAGTGGGATTTGGCTGGGTAGTTTTTCTTGACCAGAACAGATATGAGGGGCTGAACAGCCTCCTTCTGTGCCATAAATATTCTATGTTGCTGGGGCCCAAATTCAATGCTAATTTATACAAGTTAAAAACAGCTTTGTTTCAGTTGTAGATATTTTCTCTTTATGTTTTTTTTCTGTACTATAACATGGAACATTATTTTAGTCACTGATCACATCAAGAGGAAATTTTCCTTTCATAGAACATTGCATTGGTCAACTAATTGGAGAACATAACTAATGGGCTGTCCAGATGCAAGCTTCCACATTTGTTTCCTATTTGGCATATACCACAAGAGGAAACTATAATAATATTGAGTGGTATGTTACATAAAAATGACAGTCTAAATACATTCAAACTAACTTTTAATTAACCTTTAAACAACTTTTGTTTTTGCTAGTACATAGACTTAGGGCAGAATTTTCTGTGCCTGTTGGTGTCAGGCATGTTTGGTGGCATGAATGGACAATATGGCAAGAAGGCCAAAAATCATTTTCACAACGTCATTAAACTGGTTTGCAGTCATCCGTCCTGCCTGTCAATGGCAGGCCACGTTTCTTGCCATTGGACATTGGGAACATCACTGTAATACATATATCATTATAAGCCCAGCTCGCCATAATCATTCCCCCACGCCGGACTTCACAACTGTACATAAACAACATGCATCTAGCGAGCTGCTCTTCACTCAGGAACTTCGAGGTTTGCCTACCTTGCTTCGGGCAGCACACGTGGTCATCAGCGCCAGGTTTCACAGGCAGCGCCACATCACTTTTAGGGGGGCTCACAGGGAGGTGTCTACCTACCAGACCAGCCATAAGGCCGGGGTGGCTTTTCAATGGCTGCAGGGCCAGGTCTTGCTTAGGGAAGGGAGAGAAGTGGCCTCAGTGAAGGGAAGAGGCTGCAGGGCGAGGGCTGTACTGTGGAAGTTGGGTGTCCCAGGGTGTGTGTGGTGGCACAAGTTGATCTATGCAAGTTGTCTCAAGATGGTGAGGGCTGAGGAGGCAGTCTCCAGAGGAAATGAGGCCAGATGGAAATGTGAGGGTGTGTGTGAGAGAGTGAGCGGTGATGTCCCTTGTGCTGGCAGTGAGTGAGATGCCAGTGAGTGTGCGATGGATTGAGTGTGTGAGTTTAGAGTGATGAGATGGCTGCCTTATCCTGGCAGCACAGATGAGATCATTCATCCTCTTTCTGTATTGGATGGCCAACCTCTTCTGTGCAGCATTGGCACTGATCACCACCGCCATTGTCTAGCAAGCAGGAGTGGTGAGATTGCTGGACCTCTTGCAGTCAGTGTGGGGATAGAGGGCATCATAGCAGGCCTCCATGGCATCCAAAAGGCATTCCAGGGATGTGTCACTGAATCGGGGGGCTGCAGTCTTATTGCCTTTTGGGGCCATATGTTCTCTGCAGCAGTCCTTGAAGCATTGAGAGATGTGCTCATGGCTGCACTTTAAACATGGCAATTGGCATGAGGAGGTGGTGAGGAGATGGTGTGGCGGGGAATTAAGACACCGCCCGCCACCAGCCCCTCACCGAAATGACATGTTTCCCGGGTATGTATCATTAATGAGGCAGGATTGGGACAATACGGCGTGAAAATCCACCATTGCAGCCAGCAGGTAAAACATTCTTTTTCCTGCCTGCTACCGCACTTAGTGCAAATCTGGGATGATTCCGCCCTTAGGGCTGAATCTTCTGTTCTTGTAAAATGACACACGATGATGTCGGGAGTGCATCGCAACATCATCTCACGTCATTCCGATCTTCAGTTCAATGAGCATGCACTGGAGTCGGCTGCATGTCCGCTGAACTGTCAAAGGCCTGTTAACGCTATTAATCACCTAATTAAAGTCATTGTCAGGGCTGCCCGTCCAACCTTAAGGTTGGCAGGCCGGCGATGGGCCCAGGCGGCCTTTGTATTTCTCATGAAACCTCATCCACGGGCAGGATGAGGTTTCACGAAGGGTTTATAAATTAAATAAAAATTTTTCTTAAAATTCATTAACATGTCCCAGCTCATGTGACACTGTCACATGAGGGGACATGTCTGCATAATTTTATTTCTTTATTTTAAACATGTTTTGAGCCGAACTTAATCTTCCTGAGGCACGGAGCTGCACAGGTAGTGCTGAGCGCTTCCGGGCGTGCATCATGCTGGGCTGGCCTTAATTGGCCTGCCCATGTAAAATTGTGGCACGCAGCCGATCGTGGGCAGTAATCGGCTGTGCGTCCACCTGCGCCCACCCTCTCTCAGCCTGCCTGACGGGGACAAAATTCTCCTCTTAGAATTATAAAAATCGAAGCAACTAAGGAAAAAGTAATTTGTTGACCTGTACATTAGTAAAAAAGTTTATGAATGTAAAATCGAAATAAGAATAGTAATATATTGAACAGGATTTGCGCTAAACGCCCATAAAAAGTTGTGCATAGACCAATTCCATGCATGTTAGATACATTCAGTTTCACTTACCAGTATCGCCTATTCCAGAAATTATTGCCCCACCACAAACTTTTGTTCTCTTGCTTTTATGAATAATTAAAAGTGCTCATTGCAATAAGTAATTCCAAAATGATCTTGAAATCAATTACAGGACATTTTCTGTCATGTTTCTTTCAAACATTGAGCTTTTCTTATGGAAGGATTAGGAGGGATGGGTTGCCAAATGGATTTCTCAAATTAATTTAATGTCCGTCAATGTTGGGCGACATTAACGTCTTCATTCTATATGATTCACTTCAGACTTATTGTCATTATCACACTTCCAATGAATCAAGAGGCAAGCTTACTAATAGTATTGATTAAAAGGATATGTGGATACTGTGGGAAGGTGGAGTTCAGGTAGAAGATCAGCCATGATCTTTTTAAATGGAGGAGCAACTCAAAGGGCTATAAGGCCTACTCCAGCTTTTATTTCTTACACAAAACAAAAACAGAATTATCTGGAAAAACTCAGCAGGTCTGGCAGCATCGGCGGAGAAGAAAAGAGTTGACGTTTCGAGTCCTCATGACCATTCGACAGAACTTGAGTTCGAGTCCAAGAAAGAGTTGAAATATAAGCTGGTTTAAGGTGTGTAGGGGGGGCAGAAAGAGAGAGAGAGAGAGAGAAGTAGAGGGGGTTGGTGTGGTTGTAGGGACAAACAAGCAGTGATAGAAGCAGATCATCAAAAGATGTCACCAACAATAGAATAAAAGAACACATAGGTGTTGAAGTTGGTGATATTATCTAAATGAATGTGCTAATTAAGAATGGATGGTAGGGCACTCAAGGTATAGCTCTAGTGGGGGTGGGGAGAGCATAAAAGATTTAAAAATATTTAAAAATAATGGAAATAGGTGGGAAAAGAAAAATCTATATAATTTATTGGAAAAAAAAAGGAAGGGGGAAACAGAAAGGGGGTGGGGATGGGGGAGGGAGCTCAAGACCTAAAGTTGTTGAATTCAATATTCAGTCCGGAAGGCTGTAAAGTGCCTAGTCGGAAGATGAGGTGTTGTTCCTCCAGTTAATCTTCCGACTAGGCACTTTACAGCCTTCCGGACTGAATATTGAATTCAACAACTTTAGGTCTTGAGCTCCCTTCCCCATCCCCACCCCCTTTCTGTTTCCTCCTTCCTTTTTTTTCCAATAAATTATATAGATTTTTCTTTTCCCACCTATTTCCATTATTTTTAAATATTTTTAAATCTTTTATGCTCTCCCCACCCCCACTAGAGCTATACCTTGAGTGCCCTACCATCCATTCTTAATTAGCACATTCGTTTAGATAATATCACCAACTTTAACACCTATGTGTTCTTTTGTTCTATTGTTGGTGACATCTTTTGATGATCTGCTTCTATCACTGCTTGTTTGTCCCTACAACCACACCAACCCCCTCCACTTCTCTCTCTCTCTCTCTCTCTCTCCACCCCCCTCCACACACCTTAAACCAGCTTATATTGCAACTCTTTCTGGGACTCAAACTCAAGTTCTGTCGAAGGGTCGTGAGGACTCGAAACATCAACTCTTTTCTTCTCCGCCGATGCTGCCAGACCTGCTGAGTTTTTCCAGATAATTCTGTTTTTGTTTTGGATTTCCAGCATCTGCAGTTTTTTTATTTTTATTTCTTACATGGTTTATTGACTTTTAATGATTACTTTCACCTGCTGCTAGTATTTGCTAGTTTATATATGCTAATTTAAAATGAAAATATAATTTCCCTTCAAAATTTCTATGATCAATCAGGAAGAAGTATATTGTAATAATTAATTTGTCATTTTTGTTAGAGTGGTATGGCCTTTCACCCTTTTGACTCCTCCGCCCCCCCACACCCTTAGGTGCGATATTCTGGATACCAAAAGGTACATTCCCCTTGCAATTTTAAACAAGAAAGCAGTGGTCTTGCAGCATGGGGTAATGTCACATTAGGACAGAGGTTCACCTTGACATACAAGATCAGAGTTGATGAGAAACAAATGTTCTTCTTGGCACCAATCTTATCATCCAATGTAACCAAACCAAAAACCATGTCAAATTTAATTTCTCAAATCATTACTTATTTCTAGAATGTTGACTTTTGCTGGCAAGATGTAGCTTATGATAATTCCATGAGCTGTAAACTTTGGATACCAAGTTATGGCTGAAATCTCTATTTCCAAACATATTTACTGCTAACTCCTTATTTGGAGATACACAAACACAGCCCCCTCCACCCCGCAACTTAGTACTCATGCCAAGAACCATTCTTATTAATGAAATTATTTCCTATGCAGTGAGTAAATAGTTATTTGAAAATGCTATTTTTACGTGATTGAATTAGCTTTTTAAAATCTGACCGCTGGGCTTTATTCCCAGCAAGCTTCAAAATCCTAATGACAATGCTGTCTCCTATGTGTTGATATGCAGCAACCATGGCTATGCTGTGGAAATCTGCAGCTCAGCAATTTAGCCATATCTGAATAATGGGCACAAAGGGACCTTCCTATCTTTATTTGCCCCATGGGCCATTGCATATAACCGAGACTCAGTTAATTCTTAACATAGATATCAATAACTCATTATTTAATATTGTGTGGAAGTATACTACTTGCTACTGCATCAACTAAGTAATATGGTTGATCTCCTTCCTTAGCACAGAATGAAAGGTCATCAGCCTGTTTCTCTCTCCACAGATGCTGCTTGACCTGTTGAGTTTTTCCAGCACTTTTTGCTTTTATTTCAGATTTCCAATATCTGCAATATTTTGCTTTTGTAGTAGTTTCACACAATTTTCTGAGTTATGTCTCATTCTTTTCACACCACATACTGGAAGATTATACATGTGCAGACATGACTATAAGCACACATCTTAAAGGCACAATGTGTCAGCTGTGGCTCAGCTGGTAGCACACTTACCTCTGAGTCACAAGGTTATGGGTTCAAGTCCCACGCCAGGACATGGGACAAAAATCAAGACAGATGCCTCCTGGATGAGGTACTCTGGTTGATGTGAAAGAGCCCATTGCTGCTATTTTGAAGAAGAGCGGGGACGGGGGGTTATCTCCATTATCCTGGAACCTCAATCAACAATTATCTGGTCATTATCACATTGCTATTTGTGGGAATTATTACGTGCAAAATTGGCACCGCTTTTGCTGCATTACAACAATAACTAAACTTCAAAAAAAGTACTTCATAGGCTGTAAAACACTTTGAGATGTCTGCTGGTTGTTAAAGGCACTATATAAGTGAAATAATTCTTTTATAATCAATATTTTTCAATTATTAATACTTTAATTTCTAAAAAGGTGTCAATATCTCACACTGGCAGCAAATATCGACAATGTCCTAGGCTGCTACCTGGTCTGATCATTTAAAAGGGATTCATTGCTCTGGCTGTCCACATAGGTCCAACAATGTAGTTTTCACATCACAGGCACATTATGGAACACTTTTGGCCAAAAATCAAAGTCCTGATCACAATTTCTAAACAACTAGAGGTCGCAGATAGGCAATTCTTTTTGTGTTCATACTCTGGAATCCATCTCACAATGTAAATGGGCAGGCTTCCAGGGCACCAGTTACAAAACAAACTTTACCTGATACAATCTGCTTTCTTGTGAAGCATAACTTTTCTTTCCCAACTCATTTCAGACATTGTCATTTTTTAGTAAAGAACAATAGTTTTTAACTTCATCATTTGGATAGGGGCGGCATTTCCTCACCAATTGTAGAACTCACTTGATTTTCAAATCCATGAAATGAATTAAATATATAACAATGGGTTCTATAACAGAACAGAAATCTGCTCTGTCAATGTACCACCCAAGCAGTGAAGGTGAAAAATACACCTATCCTCGCTTGCAGTACTCAAACCTATTATTGGTAACATAGCAACAGGGCACTTAGAAAATAATTATGTGGTTAGGCAGTTTTATAGAAGGGAAATTGCAGTCTTTTGAGGGCATAGCTGATAGGGTAGATAAGAGGGAACCTGTGGATGTAGTAAATTCAGAAGACATTCAATAATGTTCCACACAAGAGGTTGTTATACAAGATTAGTTCTCATGGGACTGAGGATAATATATTTGCATGGGTTGGGGATTGCTTTACAGACAGAAAACAGAAAATAAATAGGTCATTTTTGGATTGGCGGGTTGTAATTAGTGGAGTGCCACAAGGATTAATGTTTGGGCCTTAGCTATTTACAATCAATTTCAATGATCTGCATGTAGGAACCAGGTGTAATCTATCCAAGTTAGGTGATGATACAAAGCTAAATGGGAAAGTACTTTATGAGGAGGACATAAAGAGACTGCAAAGGGATATAGACCAAATAAATGATTGGCAAGATGGAATGTAATGTGGAAAAATATGAAATTATCCACATTGGAAGTAAGAATAGAAAAACAGAATATCTTTTAAAAGGTGAGAGACTAGTAAATGTTGGTGTTCAGAGAGTTTTGAACATTCTTGAGCACAAATCACAAATCTTAACATATAGGTAGAGCAAACAATTAGGAAGGCAAATGGTATGTTCACCCTTTATTATAATGGGGGTTGGAGTAGTACAAGTATAAAGGAGTCTTGCAGCACTTATAAAAGATTTTGGTGAGATACCTGGAGTACAAAGCTCAGTTCTTGTTTCCTTGCCCAAGGAAGGATGTACTTGTCTCAGTGGGCTGAAACAAAGGTTCACTAGATTGATTCCTGGTTTGTGAGGATTCTCCTATGAGTAGCATGAGCCTATGTTCTCTGGAGTTTTGAAGGATGACAGGTGATCTTATTGAAAAGTATAAATTCTTAAAGTGCTTGACATGGCTAAATGCTGAGATGCTCTTTCCCGGGACAGGAAAGTCTATACATAGGGTCATAATCTCAAGATAAGGAATTTGCCATTTATGCTGAGATGAGGAGAAATTTCTTCACTCAGAGCGTTGTGAATCAGTGGAGTTCTCTATCCCTGAGGACTCATGCATTGGTCATATTGTGAACAAAAAAAGGAGAAAAGCTTACCTTAAGTTTAAATTGGAGTCGGAGATTGGGAACTCCAGTTCCTAGGGGGCCTCAGGACTTCTGTGCATATGCTGGCCAGAAATTGGCCGCATATGCGCAGTTCGAGTCCTTTTCTGTTTTCACATCTCCTGTGCGTGCACTGGCCAGGAGATGGCTGCACATGTGCAGTTTGTTGATTTAACACATGCGCTGGCTGGGAAAGGGCCACACATACGCATTT
The DNA here is from genome assembly GCF_017639515.1 of Carcharodon carcharias. Lineage (NCBI taxonomy): Eukaryota > Metazoa > Chordata > Chondrichthyes > Lamniformes > Lamnidae > Carcharodon > Carcharodon carcharias. The sequence goes on from NC_054480.1 coordinate 33,832,319, forward strand.
TACCCATTTTTACACTCTTCAGCTGGGAACTGGCCCTGTGCGCTTGCACAAAAGGAAAAGAAAAGTGGAACAGTGCAGAACTGCAGGTCAGGAATCCTGAAGAAGAGCACCATTGCAGAGAAGGTGTCCCAGGGAGCAAGACACAGCAAAGGGGACAGGGAGACGGTCCCAAATCAAGAAGATGATCCCAAAAAAGGTCCCAGATGACAGTCCTAGGTAAGGGACAAGGATGGAGATCAGAAACATATCCTGTTATGTAAAGTTGAGAAAAAGGAGCAGAAAAATAGGCTCCAAATTAAACAGAGGGAGCTGCAGTGAACAGACTTGAAGCAAAGTGGGCTCAAGAGAAGTCCTGAAAATCCGAGGGGGCAGGTAAAGGTTGGTGACTCCATGCTGCAGGCCATAAGGGCAAAGGTACCCCTTTTGGAGCTGTGATGTTTTGCTTGGCATGGTCAAAGATCTGAAATTGTGTTTGGAAGATGAAACTTGAGTGTACATGAAGATCCATAGGAAAGGAACCTCAGAAGGCAAGATTGAAACCCTGGAGGTGAATCCTTGTTGAAGCCGTCTGAGTGGGAACAACATTTGGGGGGAGAATTCCAAGGTGAGTTCTTCAAATGTGGAGATCAGAAACCCTCATGAGAAAGACAGAATTTCAGTGACACTTATTGGTTCACAGTGTAAAGTGTCTGGGTGGACTGTTGACAGATCCATAGAATCTACTTTGGTCACATCTGTCATTTACTTTGGAGTGTGGTGTGTCTGACCACAGTTCATCTGCTGGTTTGCATGTACTGCATACTTACCCTGATATTAGAGTATAAAATAGATATCTAGTAAGTTGTTTTATCTTTCCCAATTTGTATGTATCTGGGGTGAAAGAATAGTGAATATTTAAATCATTTTCTTGTGTTTGTATTGAGATCTTTCCAACCTTTTTGTCTGGTATAATATAGTTCATTTTTCTTGTTTAATAAATGTTTTATTCTTTGTGTTATAAGTTCATTAGCAGATTCCTGTGAATTTGTTCAGTAACTTCCCTCCACAGTTTTTAAAAAAATAAAAGTTAGGATCTATCAAGTCAGGTTTTACTCTGGGATCTGACTTTTTCGATATTTACATCAAATGGGATTGTAACAATATTCGAGACTGAGATCAATACATTTTCTGACACTAAGGGAATAAAAAGGGACATGGGGATAGGGTGGGAAAATGAAGGTGAGGTAGAGGATCAGCCATGACTTACCTGCATGGCGAAGCATTTCAAGGGGTCTTGTGGCCTATGCCTGCGTTATTTTCTTATGTTTTTATGTTATCAAAATTGTGCCACTGCAATGTATTTGTCTGAGAGAACTATTATTTTCTAATAATGTAACGGCATGGCCATTTTTGAACTGTTAATTACTGATTGTAATAAAATGTAGTTCTGCATTTTTAGAAAATTAATTTTTCATTTCTGATGAAAGGTCATTGACCTGAAACATGAGGCAAAGATTTATGGTCCCCTGCAGGCAGCTTTGCAGGCAGCGGAGCCCATGCAATTCCCTGGGTGACCTTCCTACTGCCTTCCTGCCCTCCCCTGAACTGTCCACAATTTTACATGGGACAATTTTCAATTGGGTTCCTTAAATGGCCAATTATTAGCTTACAAGAGGGTCGCTTCCCACCCATCCTCAAATTTGAGACTGGCAGCCGGGGTTCGGGGACAGGAGGGAAGCCTGGCAAGTCACCCAGCTCAGGGTTTGGGTGGGAAAGAGAGGAGTGGTGCCTCTCTCAAAAGCCCCTTTTAACATCTGGCGTCCTCCCCAATATTTCCCCTCATCCCCTGCAGGTGCTTTGTTCTTCTCCCCGGCCTCTTCATCAAGACCCCCCATTACCTTCTCTCCAACTGCACCAACCTTCCTTGGGCCTCACTTTCTGCCGTGAGGCCCCCACACTTACCTGCTCCTGAACTCTGGAGTGTAGAACGCATAGACTGTTTATAGTCCCAGTCCACTGCAGCTGCTGGCACCGCCCCCCCGACTGCGATTTCATGCTGGCTGGCCAATTAGCAGCCAGCTATCATGAAGCGCATGCTGATATGGTCAGTGCTGCCAGCTTGGGGGTGGGAGGAGGTCAAGCACTGTATGAAAGCTCCCTGAAGGTAGAGAGCTGCATAAGGGAGCTGAAGATTTGAAAACAATTAAATAAAGTTTTTAAGATCAGGAAAAACATGTCCAAGCATCACAGTCACCTGAACACATACGTGATAAAAATGCTGTCCATAGATTTTCATTTTTTAAAATTTAATAATGGAAACCTCATCCTGCCCTTGGATGAGGTTTCATGAAAAATGCAAAGTCCACCTGGCTGATTTGCCTATCTGCCAACCATAAGGTTGGACGTACCACGAGAAATTGGAGACAATTGCAACTTCAATTACACTAACTGGCTTCTTAATTGTCGGCGGGCACAAGCCCGTCGACCGAAATATCATGCGAGTGCGAGGTGATGTCAGGACGCTCGCCCAACGTCATCTCAAAGAACAAAGAACAAAGAAAAAAGAAAAGTACAGCACAGGAACAGGCCCTTCAGCCCTCCAAGCCTGCGCCGATTATATTGCTCGTCAACTAAAACATTTTGCACTTCTGGGGTCCGTATCCCTCTACTGCCATCCTATTCATGTATTTGTCATGAAGTGCGAGTTCATGTACGATTAGGTTGGGCGCAAGCCCGCATGCCAGCCTAAAAATTCTGCCCCTGGAATTCAGTGGTTTGGTACTATTTGGATTGAGGAGCCATGAGGGACACCAACCCAAACATGGTAAGCAGGTTATTTGTGAGTAAGGGCCATTTGATAGTACTGTCAAAGACATCTTCCATCGCTTTGCTGATGATTGAGAGCAAGATGATGGGCAATGATTGGTTGGATTGAATTTGTCCTGTTCCCTGTGGACAGGTCATAGATAGGCAATTTTCCATTCTGTCAAGTAGTTGCCAGTTTTGTAGCTGTAGCCTGACTAGAGGCACAGATAGTTAAGAATCACAAGTCTTCAGCACTACAGGTGAGATGTTATCTAGTCCTGTAGCCTTTGCAGTTTCTAGTGCCTTCAGCTGCTTATTGATATCACATGGAGTGAGTTCAATTGGCTGAAGGTTGGCATCTAGAATGCTGGATCCTCAGGAGGAGGCCAAGATGATCATTCACCTGACTCTTCAGACTGAAGATGGTTGTGAATACTTTGGCAGTGTCTTCAGCACTGTTGAGAGTGGGGATGTTGTGAGTGTACCACTCTTGGCAAATGCTGGCTGCTGATTCTTAGTTCTGGCAAATCCACTCAGCTTCATGGGATGCTCAGAACTTGTGCATTCCATAACCTCATGCTGAGAAACACCAGACTGTGAAGCAGATAAAGAGAACACTCACAAGATTCTTGCAAAGTTATTGTTTCTTCCAAGAGACTTTAGGTTACTTTCTGGAAAGTTTATATTAACCCTGTGTGGACTAATTCTAGTTTTCCTTCAGCTGTGCCAACAAACTTTGGCTCAGAGTTGATGAGCTGAAATCTGAGCTTCAAACATTGTAACACATCAGGGTTACCTGGAAAGTTATCTGGACTCTTTGTTCCAGGAGGCAGTCAGCCCCTTAGGCTAGGTATTTCAGATTAGGTCCATAGTCAGGGACAGGAGGGTATGACTGCGAGTGAGGCAGGTATAGGGAACCAAAAGTTAGCAACTGGAGGAGCCACAGCCCTTGCATCTCTCAAATAGGTTTGGGGCTCTGGCAGCTTGTGCAGAGAAACGCGAGATTGCAGACAGGATGAGAAAATTGACCACAGCACCATCACACAGAGGGCCATTCAAGTGGCATATTAAAAAGTAGTAGTAGTAGGAGACAGTTTAGTTTGGTGGACAGACACTGTTCCCTGCAGCCATGAGTGTGAGTCCAGAAGGCTGTGTTGTCTTTCCAATGCCAGGGTTAAAGACATCTCCTAGTACATTGGGAGGAACTTGGAATGGGAGGCGAAAGTCCATTTGTCATGGTCCATGACATAGGTAGGATTAAGAAAGAGGCAGTATGAGCAGATAGAGACAAAATTAAAAAGCAGAACTACAAAGGTAATAATCCCAGGATTACTAACTGAGCCATGAGCAAATTAGCTCAAAGATTGGTATGAGAAAAATGAGTTTCAATTCATGGGACACTGGCACCAGTACTAGGAATAGAGGGTGCCTTTGGAACAACTTCTACCTGAACCATTCTGGGACTGGTGATCTTGTGAATTGCATAACTAGGGCTGTAGAGCAAACTTTAAACTAAATGGTAGGGGGAATAGTTCACATGAGGGGAGATCTAGAAAGTTAAAGGGAAAGGACAGGGTAATAGTGCATGGTGGTGATATGGGGAATGATAATCAGAGTGTGACAGGAAGGGACAGAGCATACAAAGATAAGACTGCACCAGCAAATAAAGTCACATTAAGGAAAGACAATTAAAATACAGGATTAAAGGCTCTTTATCTGAATCCATGCAGCATTTGTAACATGATGGATGATAGCACAATTTGAAGTAAAATAGGTATGATATAATAGCCAAAGAAGAGACATGGTTGCAAGGTGACCAAGGCTGGGAACTGAATATTCAATGGCATTTGACATTTTGGAAGGACAGGAAGAGAGGGAAAGGAGGTGAGGTGACTCTGTTAACAAAGGGTGAGATCAGTACTGTAGTGAGAAACAATCTTTGCTGAGAACATCAATATGTACAAGCAGTTTGGGCAGAGATAAGAAATAGTAAGGGAAATAAGTTACTGGTTGGGGTAGTTCATAGGTCCCCTGACATTAGCTACACCGTAGGACAAAATATAAATTAAAGTATAATAGGAGTTTGTAAGAAAGGTAATGCAATAACCGTGGGCAATTTTAATCTTCATATAGGTAAGATGAATCAAATAGATGAACGTAGCATTGAGGATCTGTTCATAGAGTGTATTCAGGACAATTTCTTAGAACAATACATTCTGCAGCCAACCAAAGAGCAGGCTATTTTTAGACATGGTATTGTGTCCTGAGTCAGAATTAATTAATGACCTCATAATAAATGATACTGTAGGCAAGAGTGATCATTGCATGATAGAATTTCACATTCAGATTGAGGGTGAGGAACTTGGATCTGAAACTAGTGTCTTAAACTTAAATAAAGACAATCACAAAGCTATGCACATAGAATTGGCTACAGTGGACAGGGAAACTAGGTTAAAAGGTAAGATAGTACAGAAGCAGTAACAAATATTGAAGGAAATATTTCATAACTCTCAACAAAGATACATTCTACTGAGAAAGAGTTTACAAGAAGGAGCCTTAGCTATCTAAGGAAGCTAATGATCCTATCAAATTGAAAATAAAAGCATACAATGCTGCAAAGACCAGAAGATTGGGTAAGTTTTAGAAACTGGTCAAGGATGACTGAAAGAAAAGGAAGAAATTAGAATATGAGATAAACTAGCAAGAAATATATAAACAGAGAGTAAGAGCTTCTACAAGTAAATAGAAAGGAAGAGAGTAGTCAAGTGAGCATTGGTCCCTTAGAAGACAAGACTGGAGAATTAATAATAGGAAACAAAGAAATGGTAGAGGCTTTGAATAAGTATTTTGTATCTGTTGTCATGGTGGAAGATATAAAAAGCATCCCAATAATAATATTGAATAGCATAAAATTAATAGAAAATCATGAGGCAAAAGGGAGGAACTTAAAACAATCACTATCCCTAGAGAAAATGTACTAGGAAAACTAATGGGACTAAAGTCTGACAAGTCCCCTGCATCTGATTACCTGTATCCTAGGGTCAAAAAAGAAATGACTGCAGAGATGGTGAATGCATTGATTGTAATCTTCTAAAGCTTCCTAGATTCTGGAAAAGCCCTAGTGGATTAAGAAGCCACAAAAGTACCATCTCTATTCAAGAAAGGAAGGAGACAGAAAGGATGCTATCGTCCAGTTAGTCTAACATCTGTCATTGAGAAAATGCTGGAATCCATTCTTCAGGAAGTGTAGCCTGATTTTTAGAAAATCATAATACAATCAAACAGAGTCAACATGGTCTTATGAAATGAAAATTATATTTGACAACCTTATTAGAGTTCTTTGAGGATGAAAGAAGGAGGTGAATAAAGGGGAACAAGTAGATGTAGTGTATTTGGATTTCCAAAAGGCATTCGATCAGTTGCCACATACTACACAAGATAACAGCTTATGGTGTTGGAGTAATATGTTAGCATGGATAGAGAGTTGACTAACTAACAGGAAATAAGAGTTGGGATAAATGAGTCATTTTCAGTTTGATAAACTGTAACTAGTGTGGTGTCACAGAAATCAGTTGGGGGGGCGGTGGGGGGGGAGGGTGGCAGGGGCTCAACTATTTACAATCTATATTAATGGCTTGGTTGAAGGGACCAAGTGTAATGTAGTCAAATTTGCTGATGCTGAAAGATAGGTAAGTAAGCAAGTAGAGGAGGGCACAAAGAGTCTGCAAAGGGAGATAGATAGGTTAAGTGAGTGGGCAAATATTTGGCAGATGGGGCATAATGAGGGAAAAAGTGAGGTTGTCCATTTTGGCAGGACGAATAGAAAAGTAGAATATTATTTAAATGGAGAGACACTGCAGAATGCTGTGGTACAGAGGAATCTGGATGTACTTGTATATGAATCATAAAAAGTTAGCATGCAAGTACAGCAAGTAATCAGGAAGGCAAATTGAATGATAACCTTTAATGCAATAATGGAGCATAAAAGTAGGGAAGTCTTGCTACAGCTGTACAGGACATTGGTGAGATTACACCTGGAGTACTGTGTAGTTTTGATCTCCTTACTTAAGAAGGGATATACTTTCATTGGAAGTAGTTCAAAGATGGCTCACTAGGTTAAATCCTGGGATGGAGGGGTTATCTAATGAGGAAAGGTTCATTTAGAAGAATGAGGGATGGCCTTATTGAAACATGTAAATTCTGAGTGGGCTTGACAGACTAGATGCTGAGAAAATATTTCCCCTTGTGGGGGAATCTAGAACTTGGAGGCATTATTAAAAATTAGGGGCCTCCTATCTAAGGCAGTGTTCAGGAGGAATTTCTTTTCTCAGGGGGTTGTTTAATCTTTGGAATTCTCTACCCTAAAGAGCAGTGGAGGCTGGGTCATTGAACATATTCATGGCTGAGCTAGACACATTTTTTGATCTACTATGGAGTCAAGAAAGCAGAGTTAAGGCCGCAATCAGATCAGCCACAATCTATTCCATGGTGGTGCAGGCTTGAGGGACCAAATAGCATACTCCTGCTCCTATTTCTTATACTCTTAAATAATTTTATCACATCTTTCTGATATTAAGTATTATTTCATTGTTAAACAACTTTGGAACAATAGCTTAGCCTGTTTAAAATGATTTAGCAGTGTGATTATCCTGTCATCCAAGATGAAAGGAGAATGTAGTGAGTCATGGATTCAGTTGAAAGAAAACGGTGGACATCAAGCTATTTACACTGAGGAAAAGTTGGAGAAAATTACAAACTGTAACAGTGCAAACTAATATATTGTGTGTGCATGGCATTTCCCTTGTCCTTATAAAACACAGTTTCAACCTACCTTGAGTGATACAACAGTAAATTCACTAGTATTATAAAAAATGATTACATAAATCTCCAAAAATTATGATTTCAATATTAGAAATTGTTATAATTAATTTATTCCAATATTATCAATATAATCCTCCATCTTGTAAGTGTAGAGGATATGGGTTTGAGGAATCAGAGCAATCAGGGTAGATGGATGATATGATTGCATCTTGTTGGCATGTTATTTTACTCACACTGGGTCCTTGCATAATCATTTGACAGGAGTGTGAAATATTAGCATCCATAGTCATATGAAACAAAATAAAATTACATATTATTTTCTGAACACAAGGCTAGCACAAGATGGAACGAAATAATAACACTATCATTCCTGAAAACTGTTCAGTTCTGATGACTGATGCACAAGGGAAACATTCAAATTTTGAAAGATCTGCATTGATGCTTATTTTTAAGTTCTGTGAAATACCATATAGAATCATGATTAGAGCCTGCACATGGCCAAAAATTAGTCAACTATTTCATTTTGTTTAGCTTCTAGTTTTCTTTTCATTTTTTCCCCTATAGTCAGACTATAGTTCCACAGGCCTCATCACCCCTCTGATACTTCAACACAGGTGGCTGTTCTTGAAATTTGAGCATCACAGTTGAGCCCAATCTGGTTGTCATACAACACAAACAGACATGCACTTTCCAGAAGGAATCAGTAAGTTGCCATGGGATTAAAAATACCTTGATAATTTTGCTTCTCTGTAGCCTAAGGCTGCTGAGTTCAATGCAGTTTCTTGGTTGAAATAAGTTAATACAAAACAAAAAATGAATCAAACCAGTGATCTTTCTGCAACAAAAACAAAAATACCTGGAAAAACTCAGCAGGTCTGACAGCATCTGCGGAGAGGGATACAGTTGACGTTTCGAGTCAGTATGACCCTTCATCAGAACTAAGACATATAGAAATGAGATGAAATATAAGCTGGTAGAAGGGGGTGGGACAGGAGAGCTCGATAGGGGACCATTGATAGGTGGAGGCCAAGAAGACACTGCCAAAGATGTCATAGACAAAAGGACAAAGGGGTGTTGACGGTGGTGATATTATCTAAAGGATGTGCTAATGGGGACATTAAGGGAAGCAAGCTAGTGGCAGATGGCCCTAGTGAGGGTGAGGTGGGGGGAAGGGATCGAAATGGGCTAAAAGGTGGAGATGAAACAATAGATCGAAATAAATTTAAAAATAGGAGGGAAAAGAAAAAAATATGGTGTAAAAAAATTAAACATTATTAAAAAAAGGGGGATCGAAAAAGGGGTGGGGATGGAGGAGAGAGTTCATGATCTGAAATTGTTGAACTCAATATTAAGTCCAGAAGGCTGCAAAGTGCCCAGTCTGAAGTTGAGGTGCTGTTCCTCCAGTGTGTGTGGAGCTTCACTGGAACATTGCAGCAGGCCAAGGACGGACATGTGGGCAGTTGTCTTTCTGGCTTCTTTGGATAGTATGCCTCAGAATTACACCACAGAGTCTAGTTATGAATGAAACCAGGTGCGGAATAATATGGGGGTGCGGACGGCACACCACCTTGACCCCACATCAGTGTGAAGTTGACTGGCTCCATGCCGACCAGCCCCGGAGCAATGAAGCACTGCAGGGCTCAGTCATAAGGGCTGAGTTGCAAAGGTCCCACCCTCTGGAGCTGCCAGCCAATATGATTGGCCAGCAGCTTCACCAGTCCCAGCAATGCCAGGAAGGCATCAGTGGCAGTTGCCAGACGGCAGTTGAAGAGAGGAGCCCAAGGCCGAGAATCCCCGGAGCAGCTAATTCCGGGGTCTTGGGCGGGGAGCATGAGTCCTGATTGATAGTAATTATTGGTAAGTGAATGATGGGGGTTTAGTGAATTGGCAGTGGCTGAGGCTAGTGATGTAGTTGGTAGGATATGGCATTTCAAGATGCATTCACTAACCCTTGACCACTTGTGTGAGGTCATTGAACTTCTTGTGTCGCTGCATCCTGGTCTTAGGCACTATACTCCTTGTGTTGACTGCCACAGACCTGTTTCCAATGTCTTCTTGTCATATTTCTGGAGGATCTCTTGTCCCCAAGATATAAGTCAGTTCTCCTCCTGTCCACCTCCATCAAGGTCTTCAGTACAGTATCCAAAAACCTGAGTGCCTAATCTCTCCCATGGTCAGCCATTCTTCATTCTTTCCTGGGCAGATTGACTTGTAGATCAACTCACTGTACCTCTTCCAGCTGTAATGCACCTCCCATGTAAGAGGTGCAGGGTAGCTTTAAGTAATCGGGATTGTGCTGATGCGTGCAGCAATGAACTGCGTAGGGAATGCTGGCTGAATGCCAGAAGCATTATTATGAGCAACACAAAATTGATGTGCTGTCTGTAATCCACTGAACAAGTGCAGGTTAATTGCACATTGCAATTCCCATACCCATTTTCAGGAGCTAACCAATTTAAATGTCATATCGTCCTATCTGGGATGTGATACCCAAAGTGAAAGCAGTCCTTGAGACCCCAATTTAGTTATTTAAATAAGCATCCTGATTGAATCAGGCAGTAATTGACCACTCATTTCATAGCCCGATCAAGTTGGGTGGGCCCCAGGCATTCAGTGGGCAGGAGTAATTTTTCAAAATTTGATTTGCAAATGGCACCATTCTTTAATATATGGAAGAGTAGGCATTTTTTTAATTCTTCCACAGGGTGTGTGGGCCACTGGCTACACCAGCATTTATTGCCCATTCCTAATTGCCCTTGAGAAGGTGGTAGTGAGTCACCTTCTTGAACCTCTGCAGTCCATGTGGTGTAGGTACACCCCTGGTGCTATTAAGAATGGAGTTTCCACGATTTTGACCCTGTGATAGTGAAGGAATGATGATATAGTTCAAGTCAGGATGGAGGGGAATGTTAAGGTGGTGGTGTTCCCATCCATCTGCTGCCCTTGTACTTTGAGATGGTAAGAGGGCGTGAGTTTCAAAGGTGCTGTCAATGAAGCCTTGGCGAGTTGCTACAGTGCATCTTATAGATGGTACACACTGCTGCCACTATGTGTCAGTGGTGGAGAATGTGAATGTTTAAGTTGGTGGATGTGGTGGTGCCGATCAAGTGGGAGCTTTGTCCTGGATAATGTCAAGCTTCTTGAGTGTTGCTGGAGCTACGCTCAACCAGGCAAGTGGAGAGTATTTCATCACATTCCTGACATGTGCCTTGCAGATGGTGAACAGGCTTTGGGAAGTCAAGAGATGAATTATCTGCTGCAGAATTCCCAAGCGCTGAACTGCTCTTGTAGCCACAGTATTTATATGGCTGATCCAGTTCAGTTTATGGTCAATGGTAACCCCCAGGATGTTGATAGAGGGAGATTCAGCAATGGTAATGCCATTGAATATCAAGGGGAGATGGGGACATTCTCTTATTGGATATGGTCTTTAACGTTACACAAGTGCCAGCCAGTTATCAGCCCAAGCCTGAATGTTGTCCAGGTCATGCTGAACATTGTGCAATCATCAGTGAGCATCCCCACTTCTGACCTTATGATAGAAGGAAGGTCATTGATGAAGCAGCTGGAGATGGTTGGAACTAGGGCACTATCCTGAGGAGTTCATGCGGTGATGTCCCAGGACTGAGATGATTGGCCTCCCAACAACCACAGCCAACTTCCTTTGTGTTAGGTATGACTGCAATGAATCATGTGTTTTCCCTCTGAATCCCATTGATTTCAATTTTGCTAGGGCTGCTTGATGCCACTTTTGATGTCAAAGGCACTCTCACCTCATCTCTGGGGTTCAGCTCTTTTGTCCATGTTTGGACCAAGGCTGTAATGAGGTCAAGAGCCAAGTGGTCTAGGCAGAACCCAAACTGTGCAGATCAGTGAGCAGATTATTGCTAAGCAAGTACCGCTTGATAGCACTGATGATAACATCTTCCATCACTTTACTGATGTTTGAGAATAGACTGATGGGGTGGTAATTGGCTAGGTTGGATTTGTTCTGTATTGTGGGGACAGGACAAAGCTGGGAAATTTTCCACATTGCCTATTAGATTTCCTGTTCTTGCACAAAACTGCTTCTCACTGGAAGAGAAAGTCCTTAACACAGCCCGTCTTTATCATTTGGATGCTTGGTTGAAGGCCTCTCATTTGTTAAAACAATATTGCTCCGGTCCTCACGGACCCTATCAAGAATCCAAAGCAGAAACTACTGGGCATCGTGCTGAGTTGCCACGATATAGGACAGCATTCATGGAAACAACATTCTTGAACTCCCTGCTGAGCTATGGGATGCTTTCTGAAGTCTAGAGGGCTCGGACCAAAGAAGCGAGCTGCTCAGTGAGCTCTCCTCTCGTGTCCACCTGGCCTTTGAGTCAGAATAAATCCCCATTGGCTTTGGAAATCTTGTCCTCCTCCTCCCCTCCCTGCTGGCCCCAGATCTCTCCTCCCTCAGGGAGATCCAGTCCGTTAGCCGCCAGTGTAGGTGTACTGGAACAGCTTGGCTAGGGGCATGACTAATTCTGGAGCACAAGTCTTCGGTACTATTGTTGGAATATTGTCAGGGCCCATAGCCTTTGCAGTGTCCTGTGCCTTCAGCCATTTCTTGATATCACGTGGAGTGAATCGAATTGGCTGAAGACTGGCACCTGTGATGCTGGGGACTTCTGGAGGAGGCTGAGATATTCAGCCACTTGGCATTTCTGGCTGAAGATGGTTGCAATTGCTTCAGCCTTGTCTTTTGCACTGATGTGCTGGGCTCTTCCATCATTGAAGTTAGGGATATTTGTGAAGTCTCTTGAGGACTAAAGTTAGTTGTTTAATTGTCACCACTATTCACAACTGGATTTGGTAGGCCTGCAGAGCTTAGATCTAATTCGTGCTTGTGGAATCGCTTAGCTCTGTCTATTGTTTGCTGTGTATGCTGCTTGGCAAGCAAGTAATCTGTGTTGGAGCTTAACCAGGTTGACACCTCCTTTTTAGGTATGCCTGGTGCTGCTCCCTCCTGTACTTTTCATCGTATAGCCCTCCTGTACTATTCATTGAAACAGCTTTGATCCCCTAGCTTGATGGTAATGGTAGAGCGAGGGACGTGCTGAGCCATGAGGTTATAAATTGTGGTTGCTGCTGCTGATGGCCCACAGCACCTCATGAATGTCCAGTTTTGCTAGATCTGTCGAAATCTATCGCAACACGATGGAGGGCATCCCAGTGTGAAGATGGGACTTCATCTTGGCTTGCTAGGCCATCTCAGAGGACAGTCCAGATGGCACTGCTGTGGCTCTGGAGTCACATGTAGGCCAGACCAGGTAAGGATGGCAGACTTGCTTCTCAAAGAACATTTGTGAACAAGATGGGCTTTTACAATGACAATTGACAATGGTTTCATGGTCACTATTACTGTGACTAGCTTTTAATTCCCAATTTATTAATTGAATTTAAGTTCCACCAGCTGCCATGGTTGGATTTTAACCTGTGCCTTATTACAGACTGAGATGGGAGGAGTATGCAGTTAATTCTAGCCCCACATAGGAAGTAACAATAATTTAAATGTTTTATTCACCACCAAAAACTGGCCAATTGTTTACTTTTGATACTGTTATTCCCAGCATAAAATGACTCTGATCAAGCTTCTTTCAGTAAACACAAAAATAATTAATTTATTATGAAACAAAGTACTTTTTAAAACAAGTTAATAAACTGGTTAACATACGAGTTGTAGTTTAGAAGTGTAACAATTTTCCCTTTTTTAAGAAAACAGATATTCAAACCCCCGCCCCATACACACACACACAAACACAAATCAGAACAGTAGCTGGAGGATGGGAACATTTCTTTTAACAGGATAAAGTCTGAAGAGATCTTGATGGTGTTGGTCTAACGGAATTCTGGTCACGATAGGTTTGGAAGTTCTTTCAGGTGGATTTTTTGGTGAAACTGCCCTTGATGACTCTTAGTTATCACAACTTTGCAGACTTTCAAATTAATACAGATGAGTTATCCTGATGAGACATTTCTGAGGAAAGTTTAACTCATTCTAGACCGCATGTAACACAAAAGTGGGACAGAGAGAGGGAAAGAGAGAGAGTCTTTTCTTGCAGTCTGCTTCTAAGACACACCCATTCACTCTCTGAGAGTTTTAAAGACTAAGATGTTCAAAGAATACTTCTCTTGGGCCAGGTGTTTTTAATCTATCAGCAAGAGTCTTTAGACTGGCAACTAGTTATTTGATAACTTAGATATACAAAGTATCTCTTCTCTCTCCAAGTGTTCTCCGCTGGAAATCTATCTTTACCCATGGTTTCTTCAAGAATGGCATATTCAAAGCCTGAATTAATATTGCAAATTTTTAAAAATAACTCAGGAAGATAAATGTCCAAAATTCAACGTCCTTAAAATTTTCCAAAAACGGGTTCCTCACAGCCCCCAGAGCATAACCCTGGGCCTTTGGATTACTGCCCCAGTGACATTACCAATACACCACTGCCTCCCCTAACTGGCATGATATGATAATTGGCCTCCTGATCTTTCACTGGAAATGTAATCGCTGTACATTAGACTTTAATAGTACTTCATTTACTCTGAATTTGAATTAACTCTGCATTTTTCCTGTGTAAAAGGCCACAACATAAACATTTCAACAATGAACGAAGAAACTTTATATATGGTTGCTATGACTAATACCTATCAGCAAAATCATAGTGCAATGATTAAATTGTTTAAAGCATAAATCTTGAATATAATTAGATATCTGTAATGTCATGAAGGACTAATTAAAACCAATTTTAAACTTTAGGTTACAAGGCTACATTGGGAAATGGCTTTTACGTGGATCAACACCATCAACAGATTCTTCTTGAATGGCTTGACAACCAGAAGATAAGCCACGGGGAGGGGTTTGCGGGCTGTTTTTGAGGGTGGGAAGTGAGGTTGCCTAGGACAGGAGAGATTTAATGTTTCTTTGTGGGGCCTGGAGAATGAGCCCCCCCAAAAAATTAAGTAAGACACTTACCTTAAATGCCCACTTCTGGGGTGAGATTTTCCAGTCCTACCAGCATTGTGGTGGATGGGACAGGAAAATTTGGAGAGTGCCCAAAAGTTAGTTTCCCACTGGCGAAAAACAAGTTTCAAATTTTCCAGCCCAAATTTTCATGGTGGGTCGGGTAGACCACTGCACCAATGTCAGGACCTGCATTTGCATGAATATCATGAATCCTCATTAAAAACCGAGCTCACCAGCATCATGCTCCCACTCCAGATCAAACGCCCACACCGACAGATAATTAGACCAGCGTGTTTCATAACTGGATATAGGTGACGTGCACCTGGCGAACAGCACGTCATTCATGACATCAAGGTGTGTGGGCGCAGCGCTCACCTATCTTTCATTGCACTGCACTTGCAGCTGCTCTGACTCCATGTGCAGGCAAGACCAGCAGGAAGGCAGAGGACGGTGGTGATGGGGCTTTGAAGGACAAAGGCTTTACTGAGGGGTGGGTGTTGACACAAGACAGAGGCAAAGGAAGAAGCCAGAAGGCAAAGGTTTGACAAAGCTGGGAGGGAGGGAGGGAGGGAGGGAGGGAGGGAGGGAGGGAGAGGGGTGAGACAAGACAGAGGCAAGGGAAAGGTTTGATGGCAGCAGGGTAGTGGGGGCAGCAGGGGTGGCAATGGAGCCTGGGGAAGAGAGCACAAAGACACATGACTGGCTGGAGAGGAAATTAGTTGGGGTCAGAAAGTAGGGACAGCCCTGGCAAACAGTTCTACAGGTAGTCAGAGCCGCAAAGTATAGTCAGTCCTGAGGATCAGCAGCACCATTTAGAGGACTGTGCATGGCACGCCTGTCCTAGTCCCAGTCCAGGGGAGGGAAGAGCCTGTCAGTCCTGTGTCAGTTGTGCCCAGCATGCCGTGCAGGGCAGGGTCAGTTCCTCAAATATGTCGATCCTGGGGGGTTGGTGGCTTAATACCGGGCCGCAGACGGCACAGTCGCAGCCAGAAAGGCACCTGTAGCCTGCATATGGGGAACAGGTGATGTGTGGAAGTGGGGGAGGGGGTGGGGCACGTGATGGAATAATGGAAGTGGGGGGGGATCTTGGTAAGTCACAGTACAATGGGCCTCAAGATGGGGAGGGGTCAGGTCGACATGGGGCATCGGGACATCAACATCAAACGGTTTGGGGGAAGGACAAGGATACTAACAACTATAATGATGGGATTAAGCATTATAGGGGGAAACAGGACTGTGATTGGAGGGAGGGAAACTGATATTTGGGGCCATTTTTGGTTTGGCTTCCAAAGACTCTGTCCCTCTTGTAGGAAGTCACAAGTGTCAGAAGGAAAAGGGGCAACGGGCCAAAATGCATATGCCTAATGGCTCAAAGACCTCTAAACCTTGAAGCTGGTGGTTCATCCCAGGGTTTCACTGCAGGATTTGAACACCTCCCCCCACGCCCTCATTTCCCCCAATACAGTCATTACATTAGAGCAAGTTGGGCTTGCTGTATAATCCAAAGGATTCACTCTGACAGTGCCCTGACTGACGTTTTTATCACCTGACAGAACTCAGTCAGATCCAAGCTCCTGTGTGAAAGCCCTGTCATGTGTGTGGCATTTGGCGGGAGAGGGATGGATAAGGGGTTTGGGGGAGTGGTTTTGCCTACCGGTGATCCATAAGGCAGTACTAGAGCTCAAAGGGACTATGTGGGGATCTAATGGCTGAGGTGAAAGCAACCCATGGGCTTCATAATGACTCCCTAGTTTGCGACTGGAAGGTGACCATTGCAGGTTTTTGTCCATTCATGTTTCTATTCAATGTTTCTGCAGAGATGAGCACGAGTGGCTCATTGATGGACCTGACAATGTAGTGTTCAACCTGGTAATCAGGCAACTAAGAAGGAGAAGAAGGGCCTGTTGCCACCCAGCTGGGCAAAAGGAAGAGCCCTAACCTGATGAATAAGCAACAGCAGACTTTGAAGCAAAGGCTGACAGACCCATTGTGCGGAGGCGTTTGGCATGACCAACGGTGTACAGAAGATGCTTCTCATACCTCCAGATGAGCGAGAGACAATCCTATAGATGCCTTTGCATGTGAAAGGAAATGGTGGCTCATATCTGCCACATTCTCCAGGAGGAGCTGGCGCCACAGGGACTGGGAGGTCATCCATTGCCTGTGGCTCTCAAAGTGACCACTGTTCTGAACCTTTTTGTGAGTGGTTCATCCCAGGGTTTCACTGCAGACCTCTGCAGGATTTCTCAAGCATCTGCTCCGAGAGGTTACCGATACCCTATTTAGCAAGACGTATAATTAGGTCCAGTTCTCCCTAGATGATGCCAGCCAGGCTGCTGCAGCACTGGGATTGGCAATGATCTCCAGATGCCCACAGGTACAGGGTGCCATCAATTGCACACATGTGACTTTAAGAGCTTTCTGGCGGCAGCCACTACAGTTCATCAATACTCTCTCAGTGTGCAGCTGGTCTGCAACCACCAGAAGCCTATTATGCAAGTATGTGTGAGATACCCTGGAAGCTTCCATGACTTGCGCATTTTGAGACACTCACAGATGACACAGCTCTTTGAGGGCCCTCATCCAGGGTTGGCTCCTTGGTGACAAAGGCCAGCTGCAAAAGACATGGCAGATGATGGCCCTTCGGAGACCACAAAGTGCTTCAGAGGAGAGGTACAATGCAACACACTCATTGATTGAACAGATCATTGGCATTTTGAAGATGCATTTTTGATGTCTGGACAGGTTAGGCAGTGCGACCCAATACTTTTCCCAGAGTGTTTCCTGCATCACCGTGGCTTGCTGTGCTCTACACAACCTGGTGCTTTAAAAGGGGGATGACTTGGTAGAATGAGAGATGGAGGAGCTGTATTTCTCAGATGATGAAGACTTCAAGAGGGCTGAGCTTGATGAAGGCAAGGGAGCTGAGGCTCCAGAGGAAGAGACCATAGGACAGGACAGACGAGGCAGGCGTGCATGTGAGATGCTTATAGCCACCAGGTTCCAGGACAATGATAACGATTAGCTCATATGAGCCTCTTTCACCAGTGCCCTCCATGCTGGGTCCACTTTAACACCTCCATTGCGATCCTGATCATTTCAATTCAGCACATCAATCTCTAAGTGAATGGTTACACTCTTGTTCTCAACAAGATGGTCTCATCCTTGGAAGGCAAGGCATCCTCTGGAACATGTGGCCTGTTATGGGATATTAGCTGCACCAGTGAGTTTTGTGAGCAGAGTAGAGATGGTGCAGCCTCTTCAAGCAACTCGCCAACATTCCAATACCTATGGCAGCCTTCAAGAGGCAGGAGCAACACTGCAAACCTCAGTACATTCATGATAGCATGTCTGCAGTGTATCAAAGCACCTCAAGGAAGACAATCCTCACTCAGTGGTCCTTGCTTGATGTCTGAGGTCTAACCTGAATCTACATTACGGTATCTTTGCACAGACAATCGTTCATGCAAGACAAGTGTTCAGGAATCATCATACTGAGTCCCCAGCATGAGCTCTATCTTCAGGACACAGTCATCTGTAACATTCAGTAATGGATGCGAGCCTGCACTTCTGCTCATCTTTCAGTGGACTGTGAAAACTTCAGCAGTAGCAGCAGCAGTAGCACAGTCTGATACCTGTCAAACACTCATGACCATGTCTCTGTTCAGAGACTCCCAAGTTTCTGTACAGCCTAGCCTTGGCATTTGTGGGCTCAAAAATGCTGACACTCAATCTAGGTATTAAATACTCTAATCTTTGATAATAAAGAGCACACATCAGATGTATTGAAGCTTCATTCTGATCCCATTTGAGGCTCCACATTTTCATTCCACCAGTCTGACATATCCACATGGAAACCAGGCATAGCAATGCCATTATAACTAGTACACAACTATGTCAACTGACCACCTGAGAGCTGGCACAGGGATAATGTCACGAAATGCTAGCCAGACCTTCTGGCCCTGTACAGCATCCTCCCATTCCAAAGTCTGGCATCTGGGGCCTTTACGCACACTCTTTCATAGTTTTAGCCCTCTCACAGGAATCACATGTGTCAGAGAGGTCCATAGCTCAGCATCATGGAGGTGCAATCCTCTAAGATTCACATTGAGCACTCTTCAATGCAGAAACATCAGGAGACTAAACCTACCTCCAGGTTCCAAACTCATGGGGCAACTTTATATCAACCTCTGAAGCAGGTCTTAGGATACCTTGCCCAGCCACCAATTTCTTAGAGCCAGAGGCTTCACTCATGTTGATACTGTGCAGAGAATGATCAGACAATGTAATGAGATAGTTTGAGACACCATAGAACTGAGGCAGACGATGGGGCATCTGGGAGGATTTGGGGCATCTGTGAGACTTGACTGACCACGGAGCATATCATCAGATAGAAGAGGCATAAACTACATGAGAAGTTAAATGAAACAAATGCTATTAACATTTGTGCAAGTAATATACAGATTGTGAACACTTGTGCTACCTTTGTGCTTCTTGTATTTCTTCATTTTACTTAATGTACTGCTATGTCTTGGTGCATCCACAGCAGACGTGGAGACAGCCTGCTGATTGCTACATCCTGTTGTCTATGATGACCTTGGTGGGTGTACCCCGGAGGGCCATGGCCTGCTTTAGGTCACCTGCTGTGGGGCAGGTGCATCCTTCTTGGCCGGTGGAGCAGGAGCTGATGGGGTCACAGGAAGAGGGAACTGAGAGTGGCTGGACACTCTCAGTGTCACCTGAGTGGATGGCCTAGGGGTTTCCTGCTGATGATCCTTCTCCCCATGGGTGGCCAAGGCCCCTACCTGACTCCTTGAAGAGAAGGGACATGTGGAGTGAAGTTGAGGTGCCCCATCTCCTTTCTCACCCACCACCACATGTGGACTCCAGAGCAGAAAATTCTGTTTCTGGTCTCAGATGTTCTTCCTGTTGTCTTCACCTGCTGGGAAAGCCACAGTAGCTTCCTAGCTTAGGCCAGAGTTAAAATTCGTAATGTGGCCTGATAACATCACTGATCTGCATATTTAACAAAGGGTCCCATCATCTTCAGGTGATGCCTGACTCCTGCTTGGAAGAGCATGTTTAAATGGAAGACAGTGAGGTTAGTAGGTAAGTAACCTGGCCAATTTTAACTGCGCCCCTGTGCACCACACCCCCCAACTCCCACACTTTGCCCAGTTCCATATGGCAGGTATGGTTAAAATAGCGTAGGTTTTGTTATGAAGATTTTACATCCATAGTTCCATACATAAGTTTCACTCCTTATAGAATAATATAAAAATCTGAATCTATCACTATGTTATTTATAAATTTATCTAGTATAGTCAGTAATCAAATGTAGCATAAGTCTACATTGGCAGCCTAAGCATGAAACCTTCACTGGGAAAGACAAATATTGTACATTCCCTTCCTCTATAAAAAGTAAACCTCTGGCATCCTGCATTAGGTTAAAGTGACTGCCTAAAATTGGACGCTGTACAGTTTGTATTTCTGCCTTGTGGACAGGAAATGTTTGATGTTTCTGCTGCAATGGCTGGACGTAGATAAGATCGTTGTAAAAGTCAGCACAGTGACCTCTCCCATCACCCAGCTCACCAGGCCTGGCGTCCGACTTGTTGGCCCTCACCCAGCTGCTGACACTTTTGCTCAGAGTGTGCCTCTGTCTCATACAATCCTGCACAGTAACCGCAGCTGCACCACACCTAACAAAGGAAATCTGGCTCAGGCTCCAGACTCCATGACTTATTTCATTTAAACATACAATTTTTCTCAGCAAGGTCACACTCACAAAGGGGTTCCCATAGTCTATTTTAGAACTCCAGGATGGAAATAGATTATGAGGTGAATATTTCTGGACTCCTCTCCATAATTGTATTAATGTATATTAAACATCACACTTTTCCAATATTGATTTTGGTTATCTTTTCTACTTAATTTTACTTTCACATAATTTGGTTGGATGATTTATGTTAATTATGCTGTTTTAAAATTAATAAACATTCCCCATAGTCATCACAAATTTAAATCTATTGTTTGTTAGCAGATATACCATGAAAATATAATAACTCAAAGTAGAAGAATATTTCTAAAATTGAGGTGCTGTAAGGTCAAAACCTTAGATGTAAAAAAAACTTGCTACATTTTTCAGAAATGTCCAATGAATTTTTTTCAGAAATGTCCAATGAATTATTTTTAATTATGACAACTATTATGTAGG
Organism: Carcharodon carcharias; assembly: GCF_017639515.1. Taxonomy (NCBI): domain Eukaryota; kingdom Metazoa; phylum Chordata; class Chondrichthyes; order Lamniformes; family Lamnidae; genus Carcharodon; species Carcharodon carcharias. Next base: position 33,853,132 of record NC_054480.1, read on the forward strand.
CAAATATGGCAGCTAACTTGCATACAGCAATACGCAACAAACAGACATGATATTAATTATCAGTTAATCTATTAGATAAATTCACATTCAATTTTATTATAGCAAATTCAAAGTGAACAGGAGCCAAACTGTTCTTTCCTGACACTATGCTTTTGCTGAGTGGCGGTTTATGATTTTCTTTCATCTATTCTATTGCATCTCCTAAGTGCAATCAGAGGGCCAATACCACAAAGGATGGTTGGCTGCTTAGACATCACCAAAGGTCTAGAATTTGTTCCTGGACAGCCTTTTGTTGTCTCTCATGTTCTGCTGCCTTGTAAGGCCTCGCATTGCTTCTGTCCTATGAAGCCACAATATCAGGCAGGTGGACTGCAATTATTGCTACTCTACTGGACATTCAATTCTTAGGTCTCCTGATCATCAAGGTTTAATGGTAGCAACAGATTCTGAAAGCTCAGGGATTCAGCAAGCTGCATTTCAAATGCAGTCATAGCAACTTCTAGACGTTGCTATACAGGATTCTGTCTTTCCTCTCTACTACCACCACTTGAGCAGCACTCTGTCCTTCTGAGGAAATGGAAGTGCCAACAGGTCTCCGGCAGCCTCTTATCTGAGGGTTCTGCTGCAGATTCCAACTAAGCTTCCACACATGCCATTGGTGCCTGCAATGAAGAGAAATCTTCCCTGATGCTTCTGCAAATTAGAACTGGAGACTCAAGATGCTGCACATCCCTGGAGACTGCCCTTGAAGCATACACAGGGGTGCAATGGGTAGAATTTTCCCAGGCCTGTGGAGATGGGTTTAAGGGTATGCAGAATAGGAAAATTGTAGAAAATGTGGTCAGGTTAGGTTCCGGACTAACCCTTCCCTCTTCTGGCTTTCCCGGGGAGTGTTGGGAGGACAATAGGGAACCCTCATGGCTGAGGCGGGAAGCCAACTGAAGTACTTAAGAAGGAAATTGGTAGGAAATTTGTGTTTGGATTTCCTATTTTGCAACAGTGTTGGAGTTCCACACTGAGTCTGCAACCCAGCAGGTTGGAGGAGACAAGTGCACAGTGGGAAAAACTTCAGTGAAAGTGACAAGCTGTGAAGGCTTTGATCGTTATACTGAAGAGCTCCAGCCATGGCCAGCTGAGAGGCTGCTGTTCAAAGCACCCCTTCTGTCAGAGAGTACTTTCACTGCTTGCCAGTTGCTTCGAATCACCCACCTCCTGCTGCCAACCTTAAGAACACCATTGGAGCAGCATATGTAGGTCCACTGTCCACCTCCCCTAAAGGGCTAGGATAGAGGGGAAAGGAGGGAAGAAGCTACAAATGGGTGAGCATTACATTTTGAGATTTCAAGGACGGAGAAGGGAGTAGAAGCTTGTAAATAAGGATACCAAGGTGACATTGTAGGAGTTCAGTCACAGTATGGCACCAACATTATGCCCCCAAACTCGCAATCTCCCACACAAGAGCAGAGTGCCTCCCTGAACTCCAACAATTTCTTCTTATTGGGCAGGAGGTATTTAAAGGTGGGGATGTCACCTACAGTTACTTGCTTTCAGAAGCATTGTGTGCATCATTTTCTCCTGCAACACTATTAAGCAAATTAGGAGGAGAAGGCTCACAGTGAGTTAGGTGTGCCAAGTAACATCCAAGAACTACAGTAAGAGATCTGATAGTTTCTGCCTGTTACAGCGGAGGAAGGAATTTTAGGATTGTGCATGCAAGAATTTGCTATTGGCGGGGGCGGTTGGGCTCAATGTAAAATGCTGGGTTACAAGTTTCTTTAATCAATGCACATTGCGAGGGGTTAATTACTACAGGAGAGGAAATTAGCTAGAATTCCCAACTGGTCACTTTCTGCATACAGTACATGACTGACAGGTGCTTACAAGTGGATGTGAGGTGAGAATGGCATCGGGCTTAACAATAATGGTTAAAATGACTGCCAAAACCTGTTATCTAATTCACATATAAAGCATGGTAGAATATGTGACATGCTGGGCGGAATGTTCCACAAATGTGACTAAGTGTGGTTTCAGTATCAGCCACCCCGCTGTCCGGGCTGGTGGGAAATCGTGCCCGATTCTGTGCTTGGAGCCTCGTTAATTATGCAAAGGCCCCTATCAGTCCAAATCACCTGCAGGTCAGGAGCCGATTTGTGCGGCTGCCATCAGATGGTGGGTTCAAAGGTCTGGGTGCCATGTTTAAAGGCCAGCCTAATACACAATCTCACTCTCTCCAGCCCACCTCTCCAGAGATGTTTGGCAACCAGAAGAAGAAGGCAGCACCCCGCTTCATGCACCAGGCCTTCCAGGCCTTGATCAGAGGGGTGCAGGTGCAAAGGCACACATTCTATCCCAGGGATAGCTGCAGGAAGCACAGCAGCCTCACCTCTGCAGCCTGGGAGGCCATCGTGGAGCAGATCAGCATGGCTGGCAACTGCACCTGAAATGCCACTCAGTTCAGGAAGAGGATAAATGATCTCATCCACTTCGCCAGGGAAAGTCACCCTTCAACTTCCTCCAATATCAAATTCTCATCATGGCATCATGCACTCAAACAGCTACCCTCTTCAGGGTTCTCACACAATCATTAGCGGGGGAAACATATTCTCATTCTCTGACTGAGACTTTCACATCACCATTAGCTTATTCATCATACTGCTCACACTCCATCCTCTGGTCCTTCTGCGGAGGTCTCACCACACACAGCTTCATGCATTTCACCCTACCTCTGCTCCATCACATGCTTTTCTTTCTTCTTCATACAGGCCAAGATGGCGCACAATAGGCATGAGAGATCGCAGACCGGGAGAGGGATGGCCAACATCATTGCCCTCATTGACTTTGATGAGGCTGTGGCCGAGCTGTCTGGGGAGGACAGGGGTGGCTCCTGTGGGGAAGGGGAGATTGGCCTCTCCTACCAACCTAGTATGGGTCACAGCTCCATCACTTCATCAAATCCTGACATTCACAGTGAGTCACATGTTGTCTTATCCAGCTCATGCTCATTAGCTGAAACTCTATTTTCTATTTCCTAGGCACCAGCAGGTCAAGGCCCGCAAACTAGTTCAGCTCACAGACTTCATCTGAAGAGGAAGCTCCAGAAGAACTGTCACTATGCTCACATGCACCCTCCACCAGCTCAGACACACACACGTTAGTGGGGCACAGCTGTAGATTAGGCTCGGCCTCCTCATTTTCTAGGGAACACCTCAATAACATGTCCTCGCAGCAGTCAGAGGCAGGAACTGACCAGGTCTCCGGCACTTGGTGGGCAGCTGGAGACCAGCCATCTGTTCAGTCCAAGTCAGATAGTTAGCTTCTGAAAGTGGCTGCCAATTCAATGCTGGAGATGCAATGACAGGCAGTGGAGCATCAGCCAGAGATTCAACAGTCACTCAGCAGACTAGAGTGAACGATGGAGGAGTCCGACCGCATTCTGTCTAATGTTGTGGCTATGACATGTGAGCGCCTCGGGGTCATGATTGCAAGGCTGGTGACCACCATGGAGACCTTGATCCAGCAGCTCTTGCTAGATTTGGGATCGGCCCTCCATGGCTACAAACCCTGGTGGGCGTGATCAAAATGTAGGTGACATGCTCGTAGTCCCTCAGCAGAACGGATTTCCTAGTCCTACCTATGTCATGGGTACCTATGTGGACCATGACAACTGGATCCTTCCCCTCCCACTCCAAGTTCCACTCCAGCCCAGAAGAGACATCCTTAATCTTGGCACCAGGTAGGCAGCACAGCCTTCGGGGCTTTCTGTCTTTGCTGCAGAGAACAGTACCTATTCCCCTAACTATGCTATCTCCTATTACTACTACATTTTTCTTTTCTCCCCCCACCTGAATGGCGATCTTTACCATTGTGCTGTGGTCAGTTCACTCATCCTCACTGCAGTCTGTGCTCTCTTCCACACTGGGAGCAAGAACCTCCTACCTATTGGACAAGGGCACTGGCTGAGGCTCCTCCAAAGCTAAGTTCTGGATCGTCATACCTGCCTCACCCACAGTCACACCATCCTGTCCCTAACCACAGTCCAAATTTGATGTAATTAATTTAAGGGGCAGACTGCTTCCTGAAACACAGTGTCCAGATAACTCTCCCCCTCCCTGATGTGTCAAAGTGTCTGCAGCTCAGAATCCAGTTCATCAGCTCTGAGGAGTTCCTCAGGCAGCCAACACTTGCTACAGATGTGGTTACCATGGATCGGACTGGTGTCCACCAGAACCCACATGTTACAGCTGCAACACATCACCTGCCCAGCTATCTCTATTCTATTTAATTAATTAATTTGGGTGTTAAATATTTTAATGTGAATTTTTTAACTGTACCATTCAGCTGTAATAATGTCTCCTGATAACCATCAATCATCTACCTGTTTTCCTATGATGTCACACTTTGGCTCTCTGCTGCCAGTATTCATCTCCTATCACTGCTGCCTTTCTCACGCAGGTTCACTCTCCTCACGCTCTTTTATCCTGCACCTCCATTGTTCTCCTTGCACTCTTTTATCCTCTGTCTCCGCTGCTCTTCTCGCGCTCTCTTATCCTGTGTCTCCGCCAATCTCCCCCTGCCTCTGAGCATGTGACCCTTATCAGGTCGGGGCTCTCCAGGCCTTGGGCCTCCAAACGATGTGTGCCAAGGTCATCACAGACATCAGGATATAGCAGTCAGCAGACTGCCTCCACCTCTTCTGCGGATGTCAGGGCTGCACCCAAGCGTACAGTTAGAGTTAGGAAAGCTAAGTAAATTAATGTCACTTTTGGGTGACATGTAAATAGATTACACTGTTGTTAACAGAGTTGATGGTTATGTGAATGCTCCTGTCAACTGAAGGCATTATGATTTTGTACTTTGGAGTCCTCTTATTTCCAGGTTTTAACTTGCTCCCACTCATATTGCTGTGATATCAACCTCAGTTGAACTAGTCTCAACACCTTTTTGTGATGTCAGGGAGATGTGTTTAAATCTTTATTAGAAATGAGTGATGTAAGCATTTCTAACCCTTCTTCCACAAAGAACACCATTGAGTCAGGGAAGCTCATCACCATTGATATTCCAGTGGCATTTGTGTCTCCTCAGTGGTAGTGGCAGAAGAAAAGACATGCATGGGAGGAAGAGATCCCTAGGCAGGTCCACATCTCAGTTGCAGCAGTGTTTGCATCATTAAATGGCAGCGAAGGTTTCAAGTCTTCTCTCCCATCGCTCTTGATCCTAAGTGGGCTCTCAGTTCCCAGAGTGAGCTCACTCACAGAGCCCCATGGACCAAAGCAAAGATCATGACCTGGCTTTTCATGAGGTCAGAATGCGCAAGTGTGAATGCAGGACTCGTTCTCGCTGCAAGTGGGTGGATTTCCCATGAGTTGAAAGAAAATGGCATTGAGGGCTAGGAGGGATGTGGCCATATTCCTTCACTTAACTACTCTTCCTGGAATCTGTCAGCAATTAATGTATCACAGGTACCTCTCCCACCTCTTCCTTCCTCCATGGCGTGATCGCGCCCATACTGATACTCAGCAGCCTCCTGAGGTTCCTGGGCCTCCGGATCTTCATCCTCCGATGAGCTCTCATCCTCCTCCAGTTCATCCTCTGGCAGGGGTTCACCTCTTTACTTTGCCAGACTGTGAAGGGCACAACACACTGTGATGATGTGGGAAACCCTGTTGGAAGTGTATTGTGGTGAGCCACCTGATCAGTCCAAACATCTGAAGCACATCTTCAGAAGCCCTATGGTCTGCTCTATAAGGGAGCCTGTGGACCTGTGAGCAGCGTTGTACCTCTCCTTGGAATGACTCTGAGGGTGACACACCGGTATCATCAGCCAGCATTTCAGTGGGTATCCCTTATTCCCAAGCCATCCTTGCAGACGTAATGGCCCCTCAAAAATTTCAGGCGCCTGGGAGTGACTCAGAATGTAGAGGTCATGGCAACTCCCAGGGTACCATGCACAAATGTGCAGTATGTGCTTTCAGTGATCACACACCAGTTGTACTTTGATGAAATGATAGCCTTTGTGGTTTATAAACATTAGGGCTGCTGCCATGGAGCCCATATAGCCACATGGGTGCAGTCTATTGCACTCTGCACTCTTGAGAAGCCTGAGATGGTGGCGAAGCCACTGAATCTCACAGCTTGGCTATCTTCATTCAAAGCAAATGTGACATAATGATGGGCTTTCCTGTAAAGGGCATCTGTGACCTCCTTTATGTATCGATGTGTTGTGGACCGTGAGGTGCTGCACAGGTCCCCTGTTGATCCTTGGAAAGAACCAGAGGCCAAGAAATTGAGTTCTGTGGCTACTCACCTTCAAAGCCACTTCAACTCTCTGTGGTGTCAGGTCTTCATGAAGGATGTGGCATATCTGATGTACCAGAGCTTGGGACAAGTGCAGATGTGCGCGGCATTGCCTCTTACTCATTTGTAAATAGAAGACTTTTCTACAATAAGCCCCAGGTCTAGCTTCTGAAAGTGGAGGCCTGCATAAGTACCACAGCACAGTGGGATTCCTCAGGACAATGTAGGCAGAGCAGGAGCAGACCAACCCTTCAGCTCCAGCAGAGTGGTGTTCATAGCAACAAGACTGGCGCAGTGCTACGGTCAGTAGGCTGTGTATGTTCCACTCACCTTGAAGTTACCAGCAAATTGAAATCTGATCTGTGCATGCCATCCCTTTTCAAACAGATTTGAGGCCAACGTAGTTTCCTGCTGACATGATGCAAGATTGGAAGGCTTGGCAAGATTCCGGATAGCACATGTTTTAATGAGCATTCTTGACAATAATGAATGCAAATAGTGTTCGCGCTAGCAGTTGGCAGGATAACCAACCCACCATAAATACACCATCGGGAGAATTGCAACCTATTTTTACAATGGCAGATTTGCGACTTTTTGCCTACGGCTGGATTCTCCACTCCCACCCACTGTGGGTGGGATGGGAAAATTTCACCCACTGACTCTGATTGTCACATTTGGAATCATGGCTCACCAGCGGACAATATCTCCAGTACTTGTTTCCCTTGCTGTCAAAACAACAGTATCACACAAACTAGTTCAAACAAGTTGCCCTTACTATGCAAATCCCATTTCCACTCGATAATTTGTGTGTCTGTAACGTCCATTGTGTTTAGCTGAGTATTGTTTGATTATTTTTCTGTCTCATTTAATTTTCTTCATTTCTGAATAAATCTTTATTATCCCAGGTTTGACCTCATTATCTTTAGTTCTGTTCTGTTATTTTGTGACCTTCATTTTTTCATCTCTGGCCCTGTCTCTTTTTATCTCCCATGTCTGGTTCCTCTATGTGCTGTCTCCATTCCACTGACCTCTCAGCTCTATCATTACAATGTACAGGTTTTTGGTCGACTTACTAACACGCACACTCTAGTGATTTAATATCAGCTGCCAATGCTTCAGTAACATTGTGCACAAGTTTAAACTTTGTGATTTATTTTAATTAAAACTTACTGAAAACTGACAAAATTACTATTAATTTTGTATTACATATACCAATTCTCTACCCCAGCTATTTGAAATGACACAGACACTGCAGTAAACTAACAGTTGTACCTTAGTATGCAATATTTTCATGTAATAATAGAACTGTGTCAGAAAAAGTAGGAAAAAGTATTTATTTTTAGCTCCACCTTATATATTAACCATGTTAAATGATGACGTGCCTGGATGTTGTGAGATTGAGTGGCTTAGTTTTTATTAGTTGCAGTGTGAACTGCCTTAAAGATTCATTCTGTAAGAACAGGGATAGAAGTAAATGGGATAATTGTAAATATGAACTTCTTTCTCATGGGATCTTGTTCACCTGTGCTTCATGTTTTACATTACAACCTTAGTATTTTAAAATGTAATCTGCTGGTCTAAACATACATATACAAGACAAGCTTCAACTTCTGTATAAAATATTAAATATTAGTCAAGCAGGTTGTGAAATAGTGGTTTGCTTTCAGTCTTGGATGGAAAATTTTCTATTGGATCTTGTCAGTGTCACAAAACTTAAGCAAAGGCAATTCAGAAACAAATATATAAATCTGAAGTCTTATTAAGCAGTTAGATTCAATCAAAGAGAAGATGGATGATAAAATGTCAGAATATAAATTCTTGAGTACATTGGAAGAAGGGAATTGTTTGACTGTGGACCAAAACTGACACATGATTCAAACTCCAAGCACATTTGTTCTACTACATCAGCTAAAATAATCTGCGAGAGAAATGATCAGACAAAAATAAGACCAAAGTAAGACAGAAGCTGGTATGCAGGTACTGCAGGTAATAAGGAAGGCAAATGGAATTTTGGTATTAATCGCTAAAGGAATAGAGTATAAAAATAGGGAAGTGTTATTGCAACTGTACAAGGCATTGGTGAGACCGCACCTGGAGTACTGTGCAGAGTCTTGGTCCCCTTACTTGAGGAAGGATGTAATTGCACTGGAGGTGGTTCAGAGGAGGTTCACTAGATTGATTCCAGAGATGCCGGGCTTGTCTTATGAGGAGAGATTGAACAGTTTAGGTCTATACTTGTTAGAGTTTAGAAGGATGAGAGAAGATCTAATTGAGGTATATAAGATGCTAAAGGGGATAGACAAAGTAGATGTGGATTGGATGTTTCCTCTTGTGGGGCATTCTAGAATGAGAGGCCATAGTTTTAGGCTAAGGGGTGGTAGGTTTAAATCAGAGGTGAGGAGGAATTACTTTTCTCAAAGGTCATGAATCAGTGAAATTCACTACCTCAGAGTACATTGGATGCCAGGCGCTAAATAAATTTGAGGAGGAGGTAGACAGATTCTTAATTAGTAACAGGTTGAAAGGTTATGGGGAGAGGCGGGCAATTGGAGTTGAAGCCGAAATGAGATCAGCCATGATCGTATTGAATGGCGGGGCAGGCTCGAGGGGCTGAATTGCCTATTCCTTGTCCTAGTTCTTATGTTCTTATGTTACTTGAAAGCAGACAATTGCACATTTAGTACATGAAGCTCTCAACAAGACTGTGGAGGGCTGTTCAACTTTAAATCCATTAAGGACACTGGCAAAGTTAATATTAATGGCAAATGTTGAACAGTTACAAATACTTAGCAGTTACTGGTCACCAGTGACCAGAAACTCAGTTGGACTAGCCACAGAAATGCCATGCATACAAGAGCAAGTCAGAATCTGGATAATCTGCAGGAGTGGCTTACTTTGAAACAGTAAAAACTGGGAAATAAGGGCACTGGTCCGAACTGGTCTTATATACCTTAAAATGGAACACCAGTAAAAACTAGGAAATAAGAGTACTAGTCCGAACTGTTTTTTTTCCTATTGGGGTTGACTTGCAAAAGCCTCTCCATCACCTACTTAGGCATAAGTTAAGAGGGTAATGGAATACACTCCACTTGCCTGGATGATTTCAGCTACAATTACACTCAAGAAGTTTAACATAATGAAGAAAAATGTAATCTGTTTGAGCAGAACCCCATCTGTCACCTTAAACATCTATTCCCTCCAACACTGATATTCTATTCCTGCAGCATGTGCTAACTCACCAACATTTCTTCACAGCACTTCCCAAACCCATAACCTTCATCACTTGGAAGGCCACATTAGTGTTGCAAAACTCTGGGACCACTCCCTCAATGCACAAAATCTACTGTCCTCACCTATTTCCATTCCCACAGCCCTTTCCATTTACAGCTAAACCCCAAGGCATCTTCAATTTTTGCCAAACTGGTACTTGTAGTACTAAAGCCCAGATTTCTCCAGTTTTGTAAACCAAATGATACCTCATACCCTAATCTCACTGGCTTTCTGTTATATGCAGATCCAGCTACTTACCTGTGTATTAAATACCCATCTCCAATCCGATACATCTTGCTTATCATTTTACTGAGTATCCTGTACTTTAAACAAAACTTGAGATAAAAATATAATTCATAGATAGAGGAACAATCATATCCTTTGATTAACTTGGAAAGATGTCAGATATTCTAAGTTTGCCACTCTTCAGATGCCACATTTCAAAGTGTTAAAAGCTTAAAAATAAAGACAATCACTTTTTTTTCTGGGCTGGAGCTGGAAACGTGGAACCTTACGCTAATCTGTTAATTTCTCACCACAGCAGAAATTAACCCTAGAATGATGCTTTTCTGTATTTGTTCTTGGAAAGCAGGTGATGCTAACAGGGTTTTATTCTGAGAAAATAATAGCGTGCTTTCTTCCTGAACCATTGCAGTCTCTGTGCTGATGATGTTCCACAATGATGTTAGGTAGCCAGTTTCAGGATTTTCAACCAACAATGAAGAAATAGTGATATGTGTCCAAGTCAGGATGGTGTGTGACTTGTGATGGTGTTCCCATGACCTTGCTGTTTTTGTCCTTCATAGTAATAGATGTTAAGGGGTTGGGAGCTGCTGTCAAAGTAAGTTTGATGAGTTAATGCAGTGTATCCTGTAGATAATATATATTACAGTCACAGTGAACCGGCAGTGAAGGTGATGGATATTGACTCCAGGGGCAGTGGTGCTAATCAAGTGGACTGCTCTATCCTGGACCATTTTCACTTTATTTGTTACAGCAATTAGAATATGTGGCCTTAAAGTAACAGGCCACATTAAACAGCATAGTTAGACAATTGTGCATTATTAGTATGCTCCTGTCATGTCATCTGAATTATCATGATAAACACTAAGGGAGATCCACCACTATACACTTAAAATAATTGGATCTGGACAACACAAATGCACAGGAAAGTGTAAACAACTAGGTGCAGGAAAAAAGAGATGAAAATTTTGACCTTAAAAAAATGAATGCGCTTGTCTTGAACTCGGCCCTCTGTATTTGCAATGCATGTGTTCTTACTGTGATCTGTTATGTCTGAAGTCATTGTTTGATCATTTGACCTTTGCCTTGAAAATCAATAGGGCTTGAATGATGTCAAGAAATGGAATCTGGAATTTGCTGAACAAATGCCTTTTCTTAGATTGTTAACACACGAGAATGGTGTCAATATTTACTGTGTCGTTTTTAATGCCTAGAAATTATTTCTGACAATATTCATGGTTGACTATTTGACCCCACTGTTCTTGTTTTTATTAGGTCCTTATATATGTTAATGAGGCATCTTATGCTTGTTTAGAGTCCCCTTTGAGAAGATGAGCTGTCTTGAGCTTTTCATGTTTGGATGCAGCCTAGCAAGTGGATGCCACCATAGTTATGGTCGATATGGAGGCCAAAGGAATAGAAGTGTGCCTCTCAGCTCTGCAGCATGAGGACTGCCTGCCATGATCATCCCCCATCTCATTATCCTCTCCCAATTGATGGTAACTGAATCTGTTTCAAACAGGTAATCTGTCTTTGAGGTGAGACAGGCACCTTATTTAAGTTATTGAAATAGGCCCTGGAACGCAATTTCAGGCTGCCCTCAGACTTCCCAGTTAGGTCACAACCAAAATGCTATCCTGTCTTGTTTATGCAACATTCCATTGTCCAGCATTTTGTCAGATTTAGAGTTACAAATACGGGACAAAAGAATGTGACATGACTTTTAAACTTTTATTTACTAAGATTGCCAGTCCTTCTAAAACTAATATTTTTAAAAGATGAATACATTTAACTATAATTATATTGATTTATCTTTCCACCCAAGTGGTGTCTGGAACTCGCTGGCAACACATAGATAAGGCCTGAAGTCTATTGTAGGCCTGAAAACAGCTTAAATAAATTCCCATCCCATGTAGTTTTAAGCCCAAATTCAATCACTCATGACTAATTTACTTTTAATACACTGCAACATTTTCCCCATTTTGTAGCAACTGCCTATGACAACTTCTGTCTGGTACATAAAATTTTAGGTTGGAACCCATAGTGGCAATAAACTTTGGAGTTCGGCAGTGTTGCACAAAACAAAACATATAAAGAGACTGATTAAAAGAGTGGTGTGGTTAATGAAAACTCATCTCAATTATCTCATGTTATACACCAATGCATTTTCCTCACTTTAATGTGTAAAACTATGATCAAAGCCTCAGTTAGAAGGTTCAACTTTTATAAACAACATACCTCAATCTACTCAACACAGTTATAAATATATTCTAGAGTACTATTCTCAGTCATTATTCAGTGACAGATTTACCAAGTAGTTTCTTGTTGCATATATGCACTACATTGATATATGTGGATTCTAGCTCTTAATTATTTTAAAAGTAGATTTGATTGTGATGTTTTATTTGAATATTATTTGAATAGAAAAGTAATAATCATTTGCCAATGAACCTGAATGCTGAGGTTTTTTTTTTCATTTTTTTCCACCAATTTTCTTTACTCTTTCCTCTCCTTGTTGGAATAGAGTTCCACGAGTAGTTGGTGCAAGTTACCAGGTTATTCTTGCATAAGCATTCAGAGGCATCACAGGCAAGCACAATCCAGTCCTCAGCTCAGATCTACAGCTATGTCTTCCAGCAAAGGGTCACTATGCAATAATCTGGAATGGCAAGTTTCAGTGATTTTCCTCTCTATGGTTAAAAGGTACTGAAACCAGTTGTAGCACCTCTACCATCATCCCAGCTGAGATCAACTTGCGTGGCAGAGACTGAGGCCAGGATTTTCTGGCCTTGCTGCAGTGGATTCCCCCGTGGAGGATGCGGCAAACCATTCAAATGTCCGTTGACTTCAGTGGGACTGGAAGATTGCGCCGGTGGGAGGGGCTGGTAAATTCCAGCCTGAGGATGGAACTCAGATCTTACAAGGCTATCCAGCTCAGCTATTAACTGAATAAGTTTGTTGAGACCTTGGGGATCAATGCTGAGGACTGTTACAGCGACTGACCAACAATATCACCAAAAGTAGCCAATGACGTACCCAAGAGTAACCCAAAGTGTATCCAAAAGCACATCTTATGCCCTACCCATCTTAAGTGACTGAATAGTTAAGCATTAAAAATTTCCAATTAATTAAATCCATTAGTCATCAAATTCTGGGTGGAGTTGGTTGTTGAACCTGTTCTTTATCTTCTTAAAGATGGCCTTGCTGTCATTTCAAAATACTCCATTATTTTTCTTTCCAGAGTTATTAAAAGCATTGGTATATTTTTCTTGACAGTAGAATTTCCGATCATATTTTGCAAAAATTTTGAAAAGTCTCTTCACGTCAAGATGAATTGCTTCACAAAACAATTGCATGTTTGACTGGAGAGCGAATTCAGATTTCCCTCCTACATCTGTTACTGCTGCTCCATTATTACTTCTGTTTTCATCTTAATTCTAGCAATTTTTCTGTGACTTAAAAACTGGAAAGGCATAACTAGAGGTTTGTGCTAAATTTACTTATTTAAATGATTAGATCCAGCCCACCCTAACTCTCTTCAGGTACCATGCCCTAAGAGGGGGTTGGCGACCATGGACTTCTATGTTAATCTTGTTCTAGCAGTGTGGATCATCTTCTTTGGTGGTACATTCATTTAGTTTGCGAGGTTCTTTGAAAAAGTTGCTCTTTGTCTAGATTGGTCTCTTTTACCATCGATCTTTCCCATCAGCATCAGGCTTTCTAACTCATTAGTTCTTACTACATGCCTAAGAAATTCCAATTAAAGCTTACTGATCTTGGTCAGCAGAGTTTTTTTGGACTCAGATTTTGCTTACACCTCTTCATTGGTTGTGTGACTTTTTCAAGATAGCTTCATTATTCACCTCACTAACCACAACTCTACAGTCTCAATTCTTATTTTCATTGCTTCATTAATTATCCAATTCTCACTTCCATATGTCAAAATTTGTGTGATTCCAGGATTCTCAGCTTTGTTTTCATGGCTAATTTTGTGTTGATCATAGTCTTTATCATTTTTTGAAATAAATCTTTGGTCATTCCAGTCCTTCATCTTATTTCTAGGTCACACTTTCTGTCTGATCTTTACATACTTCCTAGGTAACAAAATTTGTCTACCTGTTTGATCTTTTCATTCTTCACTGTGATCTTGCATTCTGGTATGATTTTCTTTTTGGGCACAACAAGACATTTTATTTCTTACAATTTATGCTCAACCTTTTCTTTTCACTTTCATTCACAATGCTATCTAATTTTTTGCAGTTTTTCTTGTCGGCAGTAAGACTGATGTAATCGGCATGTCTTATACAATTAATGTTGTAGCCTCCAATTAATAATCCAGGAAGGTCTTCATTCTCTCTCTAAGAATATTTTCAATACACAAATTGAATAAATCTGGGGAGAGAACACACACCTGTCTGACCTCTCTTTTGATCTTCACAAAATCACTTAGATTGTTCTGAACTTTTATGGCTGCAGTTTGTTCACTATAAATGTTTCTTATCACTCAAAGATCTTTGTCATCAAGGTCAAGAGAATCTAACACGCTCATCAGTTCGTCATGTTTCACTTTATTAAATGTTTTACTATAATCAGTAAAACACAAACACAGTTTTTCATCTCTATTGCTCTTTCTGATAGCATGCATACCATAAAGATAGAATTTCACATTCCTCCATCATCTACAAAACCACAATGAAGAACTGAAATGCCTGTCTTTATCTTGTTCATCCCAACTATTTTATTCAAAACAAATTTAATAACATCACTATACATGGCAGAGAGTAAAATGACTAAAGGCAAACTCACTGCAGCTGCACTTCCAGCAAGGAACCTAACTAGACAAGAGCACGAGTCAGAGATAGGGCAATCTTTCATTCACACCAACAAAGCCCTGTTTGAGAAGGGCTGGCTAACTGAATTTTGTTTGAACATACATGAGCTGCCCACATATTTGCTACATGTTTTTCATTAAGTTCCATGTTAATTGCTTTTAAATTAAAATAAACTGAATTAAAAAGCAAAAACTATAATTCATGCTTACTTTATGATCATGTCCTCATAATTTGGCATTATTACACATCTCCTTTGTGCGACTGAGGATTACTTAGTGGATATGCAGTTTTATAATGGCAAGAATATTACAGCATGTAATGCAGTACATTTTTACATCATAAGGCAATGTAGGTAGATAGAAACAGGAGTAGGCCACTCAACCCTGAGCCTGTTCCATCATTCAATTAGATCATGGCTGGCCTGTAGCTTAACTCCACTTCAACTCACCCCTGAATACCCTTACCTAGCAAAAGTATATCAATTTCAAATTTCAAATTTTTAATTGACCTAGCCATAATTGCTTTTTGGGGTAGTGGCTTTGAGGTTTCTGCCACCCTTTGAGTGAAGAATTGCTTTCTGACATCATCCCTGAAAGGCCATCTCTAATTTTAAGGTTGAGCCTCAGAGGAAACAGTTTCTCTCTAGCCTATCAAATCTTTTAATCATCTTAAACACCCCAATTAGGTCAACCTTTCATCTTCTATATTCAATGGAATACAAATTTAGACTATGCAATCTATTCTCATAACTGAACCCTTTAAACCCCAGTATCATTGTTGTGAATCTGGTCAATATATCCTACATGAGGTGCGCTGTCCAGAGCTGAATGCAATACTCCAGATGGGGCCTAGCCAGAGTTTTGTATGACCGTAGCATAACATCCACCCCTTTGTATTCCAGCCCTCTAGGAGTAAAGGCCAACATTCCACTAGCCTTTTAAATTGTCTTTTTTATACTTGTCCACAAGCTTTTAGTGATTTTTTTTGTATTTGGACCCCTAAATCTCTACTCATCCATAGCTCTTTCCATTTAGAAAACACGACAGGCAGGATTTTCAACTTGACATGCGGGCATGCTCCCAACACACACAAGCGTCAAATAGCACTCGATGACATCAGGCGAGTGTCCTGATGTCATCACGTACCTTTGTGATATTTCGGTCAGCAGCATGCACGAGAGTCACCAGCGCACCCGCCGACAATTAAGTGGGCTATTAAGTCCATTGATCAAGTATTTAAATTGAATTTTTTGCTGCCTGTCCAACCTTACAGTTGGTGGGCAGGCGAATAGGCCAGGTGGCCTTTGTATATTTTGCGAAACCTCATCCACAGGTGGGGATGAGGATTCCAACAATGACTGAAAAAACAATAAAACATTTTTAAACTTATTTTTCACATGTCCCTGTTCATGTGACAGAGTTACATGTGGGCACATGTTTTCCTTAGTTTTCGATTCTTTATTTTTCATTTTAAAAATCTTCAGCTGCCTGAGGCAGCGCTGTGCCTTCAGGGAGCTTTTATTGAGTGCACCCCCACACATGTGTAAACTTCAGTACTCACTCCTCCTGCCCTCATCCTGCAGCGCTGAGGCTCCCAGCATGCATTTCACGCTGGCTGACTGTTAACTGGCCAACCAGTGTGAAATCGTGGTTGGGGCCCAATCGCAGGCAGTGGGTCATTTCGTGGCCACTCCCGAGCCTAGCCACTGTGCCCACCAATGAGGGGAAAATCCTCCCCTAAGATCTATGTTTTTAGGTTGACAGTTGATGACCTTATACTTTCCCACATTGAACTCCATCTCCTACAGTTTTACCCACCCACTTAATTTACCAATATCTCTTTGCAGTTTTATGTTATTTGCAGTTTATGCAGTTTTACCTACACTATTTATTGAGCCACCTAACTTAGTGTCATTAGATATACAACTCGCTATTGCTTCATACAAGTCATTAATGAATATAGTGAAAAGCTGTTGTCCCAGTATAGATCACTGGGTATACCATGAATCACATTCTGCCAATTTGAGTGTATATCAATTATACCTGTTCTCTGCATCCGACCTCCTAACCAATTCCCGATTAAAGTCAATAGGTTGCTTCTAATTCAAAATGCTCTCATTTTTATTTAGAGTTTTTCATGTGGAACCTTGTTGAATATCTTCAGGAAATTCATATAAATAAACTGCCATAGACAGTCTCTTATCTACCTCTTTAATTACTGTCTCAAACATTTCAGCTAGGTTCACTGGACGTGACTTGCCCTTTACAAATCCATGAGAATTTTTCTGATCAGCTCATCATGTCCATGCCGGTCAACAAAGATCTGACTACATTAATCCCATTTTCCAGCACTTGGCCCAGTGCCCTGGAGGCTAAGGCAATGCAAGTGAATATCTAAATACTTCTTAAATGTTATGAGAGCTTCAGACTCAACCACCCTTTTTAGGCAGAGAGTTCCAGACTCCCACCATCCTCTGGGTGAAAATTTTCTCAACTCCCCTCTTAGCTTTCTACCTCTTACCTTAAATCTACACCCCCTGGTTATTGACCCCTCTACTAATGGAAAAAGTGCCTTCCTATTCACTCTATCTATGTCCCTCATAATCTTATACACCTCTATCAGGTCCTCCCTCAACCTTCACTGCTCCAAGGGAAACAATCCCAGCTTATCCAATCTTTCCTCATAGTTCAGACCCACCAGCCTAGGCAGCATTCTGGTAAATCTCCTCTGCACCCTCTCCGGTTCAATCACTTCCTTCCTATAATGTGGTGACCAGAACTGCACATAGTACTCCAGTTGTGGCCTAACCAGTGTTTTATATAGTTCCAGCATAGCCTCCCTGCTCTTATATTCTACGCCTTGGCTAATAAAGGCAAGTATCCCATATGCCTTCTTAACCACCTTATCCAACTGCCCTGCTACCTTCAGAGGTCTGTGGATATGCACACTGATGTCCCTCTGATCTTCAGTACTTTTCAGGGTCCTACCATTCACAGTGTGAACCCTTGCCTTGTTAGCCCTCGCCAAGTGCATTACCTCACACTTTTCCGGGTTGAATTCCATTTGCCACTGTCTGCCTACCTGACCAGTTCATTGATATCACCCTGAAGTTTACGGCTATCCTCCTCACTATTTACCACCCTACCAATTTTCGTGAAATCCATGAGCTTCTTGATCATACCCCCTACATTTAAGTCCAAATCATTTATGTATGCTACAAACAGCAAGGGCCTCAACACCAAACCCTGTGGAACCACACTTGAAACAGACTTCCAGCCACAGAAACATCCCTTTACCATCCCTCTCTGCTCCCCGCCTCTCAGCCGATTTTGGGTCCAACGTGCCACTTTGCCTTGGGTCCCATGGGCTTTACATTCTTGACCTGTCTGCCATAAGGAACATTATCAAAAACCTTGCTAAAGTCCATGTAAACCACATCAAATGCATTACCCTAATCAACACTCCTGGTTACCTCCTCAAAAACTTCAATCAAATTTGTCAAACATGGCCTTCCCTTAACAAATCCATGCTGACTATTCCTGATTAATCTGTGTCTCTCCAAGTACAGATATATTCTGTCCCTCAGGATTCTTTCTAGTAACTTCCCCACCACCGAGGTCAGACTGACTGGCCTGTAATTTCTTGGTCTACCCCCTCCTCCCTTTTTTAATAATGGGACAATATTAGCAGTCCTCTGGCATCTCACCTGTGGCCAAGAATGTTGAGCTGCCAATCCTGCCCTTTTAGCCAAGTCTCAGTCATAGCTATGATATCATACTCCCACATGCCTATCTGTGCACTCAGCTCGTCTGTCTTATTCCTCAGGCTCCTTGTATTAAAATATATTCTATTTAGCCTTACTAAGCTCACTTCTTTCTTATCTAGCCTATGTTTCCACTACCTCCAGACTCACTTACTAGCGTTTTAACTTCTAATTCCATCTCAGCTTCACTCTGAACTACTTTTCAGGATCCCAACCTCCTGCCAATTTAGTTTAAATCTACCCCATTAACAAACCTCCCCACGAGGATGTTGGTCCCAATCCTGTTCAGATGTAACCCGTCCAACTTGTACAGGTTCCACCTCCCCCAGAAACAGTCCCAATGCCCCAGGAATCTAAAGCCCTCCCTCCTGCATCATCTCTCCAACCACACATTCATCTGCTCTATCCTTCTGTTCCTAATCTCACTACTTCATGGCACCAGGGGTAATCGAGAGATTACTACCTTTGAAATCCAACTTTTCAATTTCCTACCTAACTGCCTAAAGTCTGCTTGCAGGACCTCATTTCTCTTTCTTCCTATGTCATTGGTCCCAACATGGATCATGACATCTGGCTGTTCATCCTCCCCCTTCAGAATGCCCTGCAGCCATTCTGTGACATCCTTGACCCTGGCACCTGGGAGGCAACATACCAATCCTGGAATAACTTCTACGGCCGCAGAAGAGCCTGTCTGCTCCCCTCACTAATGAATCCCCTCTTCTTCCCCCCTGAGCAGCTGGACCGCCCGCAGTGTCATGACCTTGGTTCTGTTTGGCCTCCACAGAGGAACCGTCACTCTCACCGTTTTCCAAGGCCAAAAAATGGTTTGCGAGCGAGGTGCACTCGGAGGATTCCCTCACTACCTGCCTGGTCCCCTTCTTCTGTCTGGTAGTCACCCATTCGCTTTCTGCTTGCACTTCCTTAAGCTGTGGGGTGACCACGTCCTAAAACATGCTATCCACGAACCTCAGCCTCGAGAATGCACTGTAGTGCCCCCAGCTGTCGCTCAAGCTCTGAAACCCAGAGCTCAAGTTGTTCCAATTGGAGGCACCTCCCGCACACATGATCATCCAGACAGCTAGAAGCATCTTTCCTACATGGCGCAGGATGGGCAAATCACGAGACTGAGCTCCCCAGACATAACCAAATAGAATATGGACCCTTGCTTTTATTTCACCTGTACTCCTACCTGAGTATAGACTAGATGCTAGATCCTCTAGGTGCTGCTGACTGCCTGTCCCAGGGTTTTCCCCTCGCCCTCTCCTCTGCTGACTTTTATTTTGAAAAATATACTTTATTCATAAAATATCTGGCAGAACATTCCAAAACATTTCAAAATCACCATCACATAAGTACAATCAGATTTAACTTTTACACATGTATCACAAGGTGCATCCGTACAATCAATGAATATTACAATCATTTCAATATGGTCAATGCAGACAATCAGACAATGGTATTGGAGTTATCAACGTACATCATTTTGCACTCTGAGGTGCTTCAATACATTTATAATACAATTAGTATTCACTGCATACATTCATTTTGAGCTGTACAGCCCGAGGGGCTCTCAACAGTTCCCAGTACCTCGGCGCACTATGGCAGAAAGGTCTTAGACAGCGACCTTTCCCCATTGCGTCTTTGCGGCGGCTGCCCCAAGCTTTATTGCGTCCCTCAGCACATAGTCCTGGACTTTGGAATGTGCCAGTCTGCAACAATCGGTCAGAGACAACTCTTTGCGCTGGAAGACTAACAAGTTTCGGGCAGACCAAAGAGCGTCTTTCACTGAGTTAATGATCCTCCAGCTGTAGTTGATGTTTATCTCAGTGTGTGTCCCTGGGAACAGCCCATAGAGCACAGAGTCCTGTGTCACACAACTGCTTGGGATGAACCTCAACAGAAACCACTGCATCTCTCTCCAGACCTTCTTTGCAAAGCCACAATCCACAAGGAGGTGAATAACGGTCTCGTCCCCAGCACAGCCACCTCGAGGGTAACGTGCAGAGGGGGTGAGACTCCTGGTGTGTAGGAAGGATCTGACGAGGAGGGCCTTTCTCACCATCAGCCATGCTATGTCTTGGTGCTTGTTGGAAAGTTCTGGCGATGATGCATTCTGCCAAATGACTTTGACAGTCTGCTTGGGGACCTATCCCACAGGATCCACCCTCTCCTTTTCCCGCAGGGCCTCTAAGACATTACGTGCCGACCACTTCCTGATGGACTTGTGGTCAAAGGTGTTTCTCTGCATAAATTTTTCCACCAGGGACAGGTGGTACAGGATGGTCCAACTACTTGTAGCATTCCGCAGCAGCGTGGCCAGACCCAGCCTTCGCAACATTGGGGACAGGTAGAACCCTGTCCTCTGCTGAACGACTGTCCCAAGGTCCTTCTCTTGTAATCTCCTCTAGCTGCTGCTGACTGCCCGTCCCAAGGTCCTCCTCTTGCATTCTCCTCTCTGCTCTTGTTGACCAAGCTTGTTTAATTACACTAGCAGAGCTCTTGCCCTTGAGGGGTAAGTACTGGTCTTGTATTCTATAAAATATTTTGTTGAACAGCCCTGTTCTTCTGTAATTTTACTTATTAATTCTGCTCAGTCTATTGTGGCCAGTTTCTCATCCTTCCAAAGTCATCTTTAGCTAAATTTAAAATCTTGGTTCATGACTCATCCATCTCCCTCACAAACCTAATATTGAATTCTATCATATTATGGTCACCCGTTATCTTCATGTTCCTTACTGTCAGATTGTTGATTAATTCAGGCTTATTATTCATATCTGAATCCTGTTCTCAAATTTTTATCTTTCCTCAGTCTGAAGGGACAGCCTTGAGGATAGCTGTCTGCTGCTAAAGTGGAACTTTATTTACATTGGCCTGTTCCTGTAGAGTTTTGAGAGTAACTACTCTAAGTAGGCATATCCTGAGGTCAATTATAGATTAATTGATTTTGCTGGGGCAACAAGCTGGTTAAGTTGTGATCTGTTGGTGCTTGAGGAAAATAGTATTTGAGGAAATAATGCACAAGTGTGACACAGATTTATATTCTACATCAAGACACAAAACTAACTCATTTCAAAGATTTTTTTTCAGTTAACATGGGCTGAATTTCATGGGGTGTCATGGTCCACGGCCTCCCCAGCTAAAAAGTTGGATGGGGGTGATCCCAACTGCTGCCTCACAGCATTTGCTTTAAGGTGTGACTCCCACTCCTTTCTTGGGGGGAAATCCTATCTTAGTGCGTTGCTAGGAGATCAGATTGGTTGGCCATTCTGTAGTCCCAAAAGCACCAACTGGGCGCGGTGGCCACTGCTTGAACTATGAGTTGTCCCGAAAGCTGAGGAGCTTGGTAAGCTTGGGGTCAGGAACCTCAGCGAGGGAACTGAGTGGGGAAGGTGAGATTCAAGGGTTTAAGGAGCCAATGGTGAGGGTTGAAGGGGGAAGGGATACCTGGGGGGAGGGCAGTGCCTCTGATGGGCCTGAGGACCCCAAGAGGAGGATTCTGCCCCTTGACTGGTTTCCCACATAGCCTGGGCCTCCCTGCTGCCACGGGTAAAATACTGGTGGCAGTGACAGCAGTTAAGGGTCTCAATAGGCCCAAAGATGAGTGGGCCACCATCGCCTCCTTGCCCCCTGTAAAAGTTCAGACAGGTTGGGTAAAGGCAGCAGGCAGGCTACCCAGTGTATTTTACATGACCTTTGCCTCCAAACCTGCCATTGAGGGTGCGTAAAATCCAGTCCCATGTCCTCTGGTTTAACTTTGGAATGAGCATCTGCAGTGAACTTGCACATGTTGCATCGCTCCCTTACACAGCAGTCATCAAAACATTTTCCACCCTACTTCTTTGGAGAATTACAAATTTGTATATTACATCACTGTGACAAAATGTAACATTGTTATTCTGCCCTTCTCCCTTTCAAACCGACAAACACTTCTCATAAAGATGATGCCTCTTTAAAATGCACAGAACATTTCTTTGAATAAGCACCATTACTAATGTCAACATAGGAAGTTTAAAATATTCTCTTAAATTCTCAGTTTGCAGATTAGGTGCATGCATCTGCAAAATATACTTCTATAAATTAAAAATTATGATTTATTCCTAAAGCAGAGATAAACTCGTGAAGCACATGAGCCTAACAATTTCTGTTGACAGTGTTAGCTGAAGAATGTTTGTTGCATTTATTTTAATAAATTAACATATCTGCTGGAATAGCAGAGGACTGTCACAAGATGGGGTTTGTCTGCTAATAAGTTAACAGTAATTTTTAGGCTGTGATGTGATACTTTGAATATTCATAGAATCTCATACTACCAATTTATTATTCTAGTAATGTTGGAAATGTTCGCACTCAGCTGTGCCCGTGTATGGAATCGACTTGCAGTGCAACAAACAGAACGAGCACAAGAAATGTTTCCTTTAAGATGTGTGTTTCCACGATTGCGCAGCAATATGGAACAATCCGAACAGTGAAATAAACACGCTGTAGAGCACAAAAAAATTAAAAGGAATATTGGATATTACTGCAAATATTTTTGTACTTAGGAGGTAATTATCCAATTCTACACTCTGCAAGGGATCCTGGCTGTGCTTCTCTTTACCTACTTGTGCCACGCCCCATTTTTTTCCCCATGGTCCTGCAATTCTTTCCTTTTCAAGTATTTATCCAATTCCCTTTTGAAAGTTTCCGCTGAATTTACCAGGAAAAGCATTCCAAATTATCATAACTTGCTGCATATAAAAAAAAATTCCTTGGCTCCACTCTGCTTCTTTAAAAAGTATTTGGGGCGGAAATTTCCATTTTTGAAACTAAGTGCTGTGGAGGGTGGGTCTCGTGGTGCGTTTCCTGATGGTTGGAGTGGTGGGAAATCGTGCCCGATTTCGCTCTCGAAAGCTCATTATTTATGCATCAGTGAGTAGCTCTTTGAATCACAAAGTGGGTCAGAAACTGATTCATCTGCCCTGCTTGTTACCTAATGGAGGGTCATAGATCCGGGCGCCATATTTAAACAGCACTTGAACATACACATCACTCTCTCCACATCACTGACAAGTCTCCACAGCAGTCAGAGGCAGTGATAGACCAGGTCTCTGACACTCGGAGAACCGCTCGAGATCAGGCACCCGCTGAGTCCTAAACAGGTGACGAGCCTCTGCAAGCAGCTGTTGAAAAAATGCTGGAGATGTAACAACAGATGGTGGAAAATCAGGTAGTGTTGCAAGAGGTAGTCAACAGACTAGAGTGAAGGATGGAGGATTCTGTCTGCATTCTGTCTGATGTTGTGGCTCTGACTTGTGAGCACCTTAAGGTCACCATGGGAAGGGTGGCATCTGCCTTGGAGACTTTGGTCAAGCAGATCCTGCTGGATATGTGCTCAGACCTGCACACCATCATGATAGACATTGGTGGGATCCATCAGTGGCTAGGTGAGAGAGGGGCAGGACACCTTGACCTCCCTCCAGGTGCCTCTTCTCCTCAAGAAGTCAGGCAGGGGCCCTCGGACACCCTGAGGGAGGATAAGCATCAGCTGGGCACCTAAGGGGCCTCCGAACATGGTGTCCAGCCGCTCTGAATCCCCTATGCCTCCGACCCCATCAACTCCAGCTGGTCAGGCTGAAGAGGGTGCATCCACCCCTGAGCAGGAGACCATTATCAGGCCAGGGCCCTCCAGGCCTCAGGCCTCTAGAGGATGTCCGCCAAAGTGCGGGCAACAGGGCGTAGCAGTCAGTATGCTGCCTCCATCTCTGCTACGGATGTCAGGGCTGCAGCCAGGCACAGTGGTAAGGTTATAAAAACTAAGGAACCTTCAAATCACTTCTGCGTCATGAGTGTTCAGTCATTGTACATATCATGCACCTTTGTAAATACATTTGCTGTTCATGAGAACGGTTTCGTCATTTGAAAGAGTTAAGCATATGCATCTATGTGCCCTCTTATTGTAGGGGGTGAGCCATGCTCCCACTCAGTGATCGCCTCCCTTTGTGAGCCTCACATTCATGTGATGTGTAGCTGACTCATGCTTACACGACTCTTGTGTTATGCCAGGGTGATGTGTTAAACTCTTTACTGGAAGTGTTTGAAAAATGCTTTAGTAACCTCTACTCCTTAAAAGACAATATGGAGTTAGGTGTGCTCAGTAGCCTTGGAGGCTTAACTGTAGTTGTTTCTCAAAATGAAATGGCTGTCTTCATTGGTAGTGCCAAAGCACAAGACCTGCAGCTATGATGATCTCTTCAACCATGCACGCATCTCAATTTCTGCTAAAGTTTCCCATTAAGATGGCACAATAAGTACTTTGATGCAGCATTTGCAATGATATGCCACTTTCACTTCCCAAAGCATATAGGGTTCACCACTGACCTTTCCAAAGATTTGGGCCTGGTGAACCATTGGTGGGAGGTGCAAGTCCGAATGTTTCACCTGCTCTCGACGTTACAGGCTGTACAGGCCTTTCAGTGCGCTGGCATGGCATTAAGGGATAGAAGGAATGTGGCCATCTCCCATTGCCTGCATCCTACTCCTCCTAGAATCTTGCGGCTATCAATGTGGCATGGGCACATCTTCCACGCCGTTCTTCTTCAATATCATTGCCACGTGGAAGCTGACCCTCTTCAGTTTCTTGCCCTTCCTGGAGTTTACAACTTCCTCTATGTCTTCTTCTGGCAAGGGATCCTCCCTTTGAGGTGCCAGGTTATGAAAGGCACAACAGGCCACAATTGTGCGAGACATCCTCTGTGCAGAGCCCCACCTAAGTGGTCCAAACATCGGAAGTACATCTTCAGGATGCCAATGATACATGGAGCTATATGCTGCATTGTATCTCTCCTCCGAGGCACTCTGAGAACGGTGCACAGGTGTCATGAGCCATTATTTGAGTGGGTATCCCTTATCCCCAAGCAGCCAGCCCTGTAATTGCTGAGGCCCTCTGAATATGTGAGGCACCTGGGAGTGACTCAGGATATAGGAGTCTTGGGAACTACCAGGGTACCTGGCACAAATATGCATGATGTGCTCCTGATGACCGCACACCAGATGAACATTCAGGGAATAGAACCCTTTCCTACTAATGAACATCAGAGGCTGCTGCCATGGAGCTCTGAAAGCTACATGTGTGCAACTGATTGCACGCTGTAGTCTAGGGAAGCCCGAGATACATGCAAACCTCAGAAATCTAGCAGTCTGGCTAGCTTCATTAAGTGTGAACTTCACATAATGATGAGCTTTACTGTGGAGGGCATCTGTCACCTCCTTGATACATTTATGTGTTGAGGACTGAGAGATGCCCACATAGGTCTCCTGTGGATGACTGGAATGATCTGCAGGCAAAAAAAATGAGCGTGGCGGTGACCTTCAGGGGCACAGGCAGGGGATGTCCTCCCAGTCTATGGGGCATTAGATCCTCCCATAGAATATGTCAGATAAGATCCACCATATCTCTTGACAAGCACAGATGTGCATGGCATTGTCTTTCATTCATCTCCAAATAGGAAAGTCTTATTTGGTAGACCCTTGGTTGTGTGAGTCATCCCCGCAGGATGGGTCTAACCTCCTCATCCTCTAGTTCTTTCTGGGGCTCCCTGGACTATGAACCTCAAGCCAGGCCTCCTCTCAAAGCTGTGCTAAGTGGTGCCGGGCCCTTCTCCTCCCCAATCGATTCACTGCCGTCAAAAAGATGGCATTGAGCCCAGGCTCCATTATTCAATCCTCCTTCTCCCTGTGGACTGATTGATGCAACTGATTAATGAATACTGGGCAAATATAGTAAAGCTCTCACTCTCAGACAGAAAGCCACTGTCATACCCTAGAGCTGTGTCTGCGCTACTAACTTGTCACTGATACAGCCTTGTAACTGAGGCGCAAACTCACTGGTCTAGGTGACCAAGATGCCAACCCTGATACTTGACATCTCAATCCCACAGTTTTAGAAGAGCTTTGGATGCATTCATGAAATGTAGCACCTTACCAAAGGCACTCCAGTAATCTCTGATCTGGCATACTGATTAAGTTTAACTTGCATATGAGCAGTGACTGGATGCCCTTTGGCCTGTTTCCTTCCAGTTGGAGAAAGCACATTATCTGGCAGATATGCAGCAGCTATGCCTCCTTAATGGTTGCCTGCATTTTCTATTATCACATTCTTTGCTGTTAATGCTTAAAAGGGGCAACTGTATTGTGAAGCCAATGACTTCTGCAGTCTCTCATTGAAGCACACCAAAAGGCATTGGCTCCAATTGCACCTTCTCAAGGAAGTCTTCCTCTTTTCTCTCAGCTCTGACTCTATTTCAATGTTGTGAGTCTCAGCAGTTTGAGGGTGCCCCCTGAAAGGGCCCCTTAGTCCAGCCTTGGGCTCCTCCTACATTGCCTCAGCCCCTCCTGTGCAGTTTCTTTTCCAGTTTCAACTTCAAACTGCGCCGTTTACTTCATGGATTCAGGATGCTCCATTTTTATTTTAAGAACAGTTTCGACCCTCCCCCTGTCAAGTGTTCGGGTCCCTCAAATTTTCCTCAAACCTCACTATGTGCAGGTAACTTTCCTCCGGTGATTCTCCAGTCTCCCCAGTAACCTTGGACCCCATTGTCATTGTGGTGGACATTCCAGCCCTCCCCTATTGAACCCATCACTGTTGACGTCCCCATGCCCCATGTGGACCGCACCCCTCCTCATCTCGAAGCTGTGTGCATGGTCACTTACAGAGGAGAGACCCCCAGCAAAGCTTTGAGTACCCCGTCTTTGTTATGTTTCCCCCATTTGAAGGCTACAGATGCCTTCCCTAACCATGACCATCCCTTCTGCAGCCCAGTACCGAGTCAGACAAGCCCATTGCCATTGACTCTGAACATGTCCTGCACACCAAGCTGTGCCTTATCCCAACTGAGCACAGAGGCCTTGTCCCTCCCTATAGCAGGAGTACAACATGTGTGCCATGCATAAACCTGTATGGGCTATACACTCAGTGACATGTTGTGGGACTGGTTGGTTTGTGGTGTTCATGCCAATGCCATTCAGCCTCCAGTCATGGAGGTAGACATGGGAGCCTCAACCACAGTGGTGGGAGAACGCACATTTAAATACCTAAATGAAGGTACCCAGCCATTGAATTTGGAGCAAATCATGGCTCAACTGAAGACATACTTTGGAAAGTCAATACAGGTAAAGAGCATCGCCACAGTACCTGTGTCCTATAGGCAAGAGTCAGCCCAGCTTCCAGTGATCAGCCCCAGGACAGCCTTTAACCTCTCACCCTAAATATGAGGTGCAAAAAGCCCCAGGACTGCCTTTAATCCCTCACCCTTACTATGAGATGCATAAAACCACAGGACTGTCTTTAATCTCTCACTCCGATCTCTTAGTCCCAGACCAAGGACTATAACCGTCTTTCATGAGTTCTCCCATTCCCTCTTGCCTGATTACAACACAGTCTCCCTCCTCCCACCCTACTCCATGAGTCTCTGTGCAACCCATCCCTCTTGTGCCACACAAACCCCCCTTCCTTTCCAGAGTCTGTATAAATATACCCTCCAATTAATATGGTTTGATTCCCATCCACCCCCTTCTGAGTCTGCGCTCTAGTCTCCCATGTTGGGCTCCAGCTTCCCCACCCTTGGTCTCCGAGTGGGCAAAAAAATGGCAGATGAAGTATAATGTGGGTGCAGTGATTGGAGGTATAACCTTTCCTACTGTCTTTAGGGGTCATGTGATTGTTCTGACGAATGAGCCCTAAGTGCAGGTAATCCTAGGGACAGAGCTTTTTAATCATGGACCTGGTTCAAGTATGTAGCTTCTAAAAGAGTTTTGTAGTAAAGTTATCCGTTTCAAGTAAGAAACCTGTCCGGTACATCAAGCTCATCACATTTGGCAACAAGGATAAATAGCTCCAATGTTGCACCCCACCTTGTGAATGTGAATACATCAATTCTTAAGGAAAGAAAGAAAAGTGTACTCACCATTCATGCCACTTTTCGGCAGTATCAACCCTTACGACTCGTCCATGGAAGACTGGAGCCAGTACATAGAGTGACTAGGTTTTTATTTCATGGCGAATGAAATAGTAGCAGAGGAGAAACAGAAAGCAATTATTTTAAGTGTCTATGGTAGCAAGGCATATAACCTCATCTGCAGAACACACCCAATTCTAAATCTTTGAATGAATTGATAACCTCGTGAAGACACATTTTCAACTGAAGCCATCAGTAATTATGCAGAGATTTACATTTAACTCCAGAATAAGGGTCCTGGGAGAGTGCATTGTAACTTTTATCGTGAAGTTGAAGCAACTGACTGAGTACTGCAACTGCAGAGATACACTCAATGACATGTTATGGGATTGGTTGGTTTGTGGCATTCATGACAATGCCATTCAGCCCCTAGTCATGCAGGTAGACATGGGAGCCTCGACCACAGCATTGGGAGAACACACACTTAAATACCTAAGTGAAGGTACCCAGCCACTGAATCTGGAGCAAACCACGGCTCATCTGAAGACATACATTGGAGAGTCAATATAGGAAAAGGGCATCGCCACAGTACCGGTGTCCAATAGGCAATGGACTGCCCAGTTTCCAGTGATCATTGTGACAGGTGAAGGAATTAGTCTTCTGGGCCACGATTGGTTACAAAAAAATTAAGCTCAACTGGTCAGAAATATCTCATGTGAGAACAGGAAGAGTTCCTAAGTTGATAAGGGAAAATGACACTATATTTTGGAATGTGTTAGGAGAATTGAAGGACCTTCACAGGATGCAAGGATCCCTCAGGTCAGAGTTGGTACCGCTGGAAAATCATGAAAAGAAACAAAATGAATATAGTGTCACTCTGAATGAAATGAAGAAACAGAAAAGACTCAACAATATTCAATGTTACAGGAGGAAGCCAAAAGATACAAGAAGGAGACAAAAGAGCTAAAGAATCAGCTGATTGAAACAAGGAGCATTAGAAGGAAAAGTTGTGCAAATTTTCAAGATGTAAATTGGTAACAGAGCCATGGGCAGCTCAACCATAGAACTAAATCTAGCTAAGGTTTCACCAGAGAGAAATTTGGCTGAGTGTGAAATCAAAATGAAGGACGAGACAAAGCTCTGCAGCAAATAGAAGACAACAGAAATCAAATCAGAAAGGCCAATCAGTTATGTCTCCAGACCCCTCTTTGCAGCCATGAAGGGTTATTCACAACTTGAAAAGGAAGGTTTATCAGTAATATTTGGAGTGAAGAAATTCCATCAGTATCTACATGGACGACATTTTACCATAGTGTTGGACCATAAACCATTAACGGGTTTATTTCGTGATGATAAAGCCATTCCGCCAACAGCCTCAGCAAGAGGGGCTTTGAGTTTATCGGAGTATAAGTACACCTTTATGCACCATTCTA
Organism: Carcharodon carcharias; assembly: GCF_017639515.1. Classification (NCBI taxonomy): domain Eukaryota; kingdom Metazoa; phylum Chordata; class Chondrichthyes; order Lamniformes; family Lamnidae; genus Carcharodon; species Carcharodon carcharias. The sequence continues at coordinate 33,882,899 of NC_054480.1, forward strand.
GTGTGCATATTGCAACTGCAGATGCACATAGTTGTCTTCCATTACCAGATAGCATTGTACATGCTCCAGTGCAACAAGAAGTTGTGCTCATGCTGAATTCCTTGGACTCTTTGCATGTACGTGTGAAGCAAATAAGGAATTAGACAAACAGGGATCCAATTTTGTCAGAAGTCCAAGACTAGGTATTGCAAGGATGACTGAATCCTCCAGTGTCTGAAGAGATAAGACCATTCCATGTCCCTAAAACAGAGTTAAGTTGTCAAGATGGAACCTTGTTGTGGGGGTCAAGAATCATCGCCCCTTCGCAAGGAAGAGAACCACTCTTGACAGAGCTTCACAGTGCGCATCCAGGTATTTCAAAGATGGAGATGCTTGCGTGAAGCTATGTCTGGTGGCCAGGCATAGACAGTGACATTGAAAGCATGGTCAAACACTGTGCCTAGGGTCAGCAACAACAGAAGTTGCCCATTGCAGCTCCACTGCATCTATGGGAGTGGCCTTGGCGACACTGGGTTAGACTACATATGGACTATGTGAGTCCATTTTTAGGCACCCGGTCAGCAGTGCAAGTTCCTGCAGAATAAGTAGCAAATCTAAGTGGATGAAGGTAGAGCAGTGATCTTCTGTGGTTGAGGTGACAAAATTGGAGTAGCTTGTCAACAGACAATAATGTGTTGGTCTCCAGTGGAGATGCAAAGGTCTGGCAGGTGTAGGGTTTAAAGCATAGGACTTGTCAAATGCACCATACCTGCTGGGATCTGGTATAAAAGATGGACTCAAGGGCTTCCTTTGGACTACTTTCCATCACCCTCGCATCTGTTGTAAGAGTCCCATCTGCTTGTTCTGGGGGTCAGCCTCTTCATCAAATGAGAAGTGTGCTTCTCCAGGTCAGTAGTCAGCAAGGCATCCCCCTTCTGATGTGTGAGGTTGTGTAACGCACAGCTGACGATAATATTGGAGACCCTCTGAGGCACATATTGTAGAGCTCCACTGGAGGTGTCCAGGCACCAGAATGTCATTTTCAACAAGCTGATGGTCTGCTCATTGCTGATTGCCTTATTGATCCATGCCATTCATTATAACTCTCCTCCGGTAGAGTTCAAAGGTGCCTGGTGTCATCAACAAGGTCTTCAGCAGATAAGCCTTGCCATTCGGAATCCATCCATGCAAGAGTGTGGGGGCCTGGAAGAACTGTGGCACCTAGGAGAGGCACAGAATACATACATCATGACTGCACTCTGGGAACTGAGCACATACCTCATTTATTCATGGGATATGGGTGTCGCTGGCTAAGCCATCCCTATATGCCCTTAAGAAGGTGGTGGTGAGCTGCCTTCTTGAACTACTGTAGTCCATGTGATGTAGATACCTCTGTTAGGGAGGGAGTTCCAGGATTTTGACCCAGCGACAATGGAGGCAATGTATTTCCAAATCAGGATGGTGAGTTGCTTGGAGGGAAACTTGCAGGTGGTGGTGTTCCTATGTGTCTGCCGCCCTTGTCTTTCTAGATGATAGTGGTCATGGGTTGGGAAGGTGCTGACGAAGGAGTCTTGATGAGTTTCTGCAGTGCATCTTGTAGATGGTACACACTGCTGCCACTGTGTGTCGGTGGCGGAGGGAGTGAATTGTGGATGGGGTGCCAATCAAGCAGGCTGTTTTGTCCTGGATGGTGTCAAACTTGTTGGAACTGCACTCATCCGGGCAAGTGGGGAGTATTCCATCCCACTCTTGACGTGTGGCTTGTAGATGGTGGACAGGCTTTGGGAGTCATGGGCTGGATTACTCGTCACAGGATTCCTAGCCTCTGACCTGTTATTGTAGCCACAGTATTTATATGGCTCATCCAGTTCCGTTTCTGCTCAATGGTAACCCCCAGGATGTTGATTATGGGGGATTCAGTGATGGTAATGCCATTGAATATCAAGGGTGATGGTTATGTTCTCTCTTGTTGGAGATGGTCATTGCCTGACACTTATATGGTGCAAATGTTATTTGCCTTTTGTCAGCCCAAGCCTGGATATTGTCCAGGTTTTGCTGCATTTGGACATGGACTGCTTCTGTATCTGAGGGGTCACAAATAGTGCTTAATGTGCAATCACCAGTGAACATCACCACTTCTGACCTCAAAATGGAAGGAAGGTCATTGACAAAGCAGCTAAAGATGGTTGTATCTAGGATGCTACGTTGAGTAACTCCTGCAGTGATGTCTTGGAACTGAGATGATTGAACTCCAACAACCACAACCATCTTCTTTTGTGCTAGGTATGACTCCAAATAGTGGAGAGTTCTTCCCTGATTCCCATTGACTCCAGTTTTGCTAGGGCACCTTGATGCCACCTTCGGTCAAATGTTGCCTTGATGTCAAGGCAGTCACTCTCACCTCACCTCTGGAGTTCAGCTCTTTTGTCCATGTTTAAACCAAGGTTTTAATGAGGTCAGGAGCTCAGTGGCTCTGGCAGAACCCGGAGGATATTTCAGCTGTGATTGCAGAACAATTGCAAGTTAATGGAGTGGGCCCTGTTCTGCTGATAAATGTCACATGCTGGTGCCAGGGAGCCCTGATCACCACATGCACACAATCAATAATGCCCTGCACTTGTGGGAAGCATGTAATGGCGTTTCTGTGTCTGTCCTGTATCACATAAATTCTCTGGCCCTTTCAAACAGGGCATTTGTCATTTCTTTAATACAGAGATGAATGGCTGTATGGGAGATGCCACACATGTTGCCCTTGCAGCCCTGTAAGGAGCTGCTGGCATAGAAGTTTAATGCTGCCGTCACTTTCAAAGCCACAGGCATGGTGTTCCCTCTAAGTCCTAGAGGCCACAGGTCATTATGCAGCAGAGCACACCAGGTCAGTGAAAGCCTCCTGAGACAACTGTCGCTTGCGTTGCCTCTCAGGCATCTGCAGGTGGCTGAGGCCAGAGCAGTAGATCCAGGGATGCACAATGATCACCACCAAAATGGCCACTGGTTGCCTCCCTTTTGACTGTCCTCAGAGTTTGGTCTAGCCACAGGTCCAGCCACTTGATGGTCTTCTGCCCGCTGTTCATCTAGACCCAGTTCCATCCTTCCTCTGTGCTGTTCCTCCTTCACTCGGAGCTCCAGGAATATTAGGTGGACAAGATCCATGTTGGCTCCAAAATCTTCACTAATGTTAGGACCCTGGCAAGGGTGTGTCCTCACTCGGTCCTTTCCCTTCAAGAAACTGCTGGTACCTGTGTTCGAATGCCTCTTCCGCAGTAGCCAGGATCCTGCAGCCAGTTAGATCTGCCCTTATCCTGCCTGAGATCACCCTGTCCTCCATGAGATCACCCTTGGCATCCCCGAGATCGCCTTCGACCTCCTCAGCATTATCCTGTCCTCCCCAAAATCCTCCTTGACCTCCCCGAGGCCACCCTGTCCTCCCTGTATTGACCCTTGACCTCTCGTATCGACACTCAACCTCCCTATATTAACCCTCGACCTCTTCACAATGATTCACAGACTCTTCTCCCATCTTTGAGGAAAATTTCCAAGTGGTGGCAACCCTGCAGCTCCACCTGGCTCACCTTCCCCTTAAAGACTGTCTTGCCTCCTCACTGTCAGCTTTAACTGGCTGGGAAGCTAAAGGCCAGTGATTCCTGTGCGCCTCACACTTAATTCCAAAGGTAACATTTAATTGCAAAAAATTACATATTAATGAGCAACAATGATATGCAAAGCCACTGAAATTACCTACTTGCCATGTGATGGCTGCATTTCCATCTTGTTTCCTCCCTGTCATTGGGATAATTTGGGTCTTTTAATCTGACATCGGAGAATTGACATGGTGCCTTCCAATGCCTCCCACACATTTCAATGTTCCTCCCCACCAGCCCCTCCTCATTCCCTGCTCCTTCAGCCAGCATTAAATTCTGCTCCGTTTGTGGCAGAATCATCCTGTGTACGACTGAAAAAGTGCCTGGGTCAGAAAGATGCAAACTCATTCTTTTATATCCTGAGAGTCCATTCACAAGACTTATTGTTACAGTAAAACAAAACTTTTGCACCTGGCATCCTTCTGTTATCTTTTTCCCCCACAGTAAACCGTGAAAACTGTGTATATGAAAAGATACATCAACATAAAAAGGAGAGGGCAAGGAATTGTCCGCCTCTTCAAGCTGCAATTTCTGGCACAGCTGAATGTAAGCAAATGCAAAACACTCCCTTCCAGTTTCTCCATATTACAATTACTTTATCCATTAAAACAAATCAGAAATATAGCCAAAAATCTACAGTTAAATTAATGCATTGAATAACAATGACTGATTTTATTGCCATAGAGTTTTTAACTTTCTGATCTGAGATCTCCAGATAACTGGCATGAAAATCTGCTTTCTCAGGTCTCTATTATGTAAAGAGTGATGCACGTGATAATTTTGTGAAAACAGTTTCAAACGACTTGGAACAATAAGAATATGCTCTGTTTATACAAATTCTACTGGGAACTTCCCTTTTTTGATAGACCTGCAAGATATTTGTTGACTTTGCACAACATGGTAATCCAGCATTGCTACAAATTTTGTGGGTATTAAATTATCTCACAAGGCCAGATGTGAATTTACTTTTTGCATAAATGATAGCATATCAGACATTATTAGAATGCAATAATAACAGTGTATTATCTAAATAAACAGTTTGCAAAGTAGGTTTATTTTCCATTCTGTGCAAATCTGGACTAATGTTTCCACTGTAACATTGTTAGTGAAGGTGGAATGCAGGTGATTCTGGATAAACTGAAGAGGTAAAATGAATAAATTTATACACCCACCGGTTGGACAATCAATGGGGAACCTCTGTCAGTTCTGCAGGGGAGGCCCGATCAGGCGCTTAACTGACTGAAGATGCTATGGGCGGAAATCCTGCCCGCTGAGGGCGGCCAGGCAGTCAGAGGTTGACAGCTCCTCATTGCCATCGGGAGTGGAGGCAACTGCTAGTAACGCACCCATCAGAGGCCCAGGGTCAAAATGGTGCCCTAGGCCAAAGGTGAGTGAGGGTGAGATGGGGGTAGAGCAGTTGGTAAGGGCAGGGAGTTGGCTTTCAGTGCCACTCCCAAACCCCCAAAACTCCCGATGCCGGGTCTCTCAATCAGGCACTGAGTGCCTGACAACAAGGGAACCTCCCCGGGAGGGCAACCTTCAGGAGGTGCAGGATAGCCGTGTGGCTCCCATTTAATCCCTGAGCAACCATTAAATTGTAAAGTTGCTACCGTTACAAAATTCTAATTTGAGACCTGTTTTGCAACACAATTTTCTTTAAAAGTATTTCACTGGAAACTCCTGCTTTTCAAATAATTTCTCACAATTAGGAATAAAAGAAATATCCAAGTTAAACATTTTGGATAAGAGAAAGGAAAAGGTTCATACGGCTGGTTTCCAACCTATTGCCCATGTGCAAGTTGGTGGAATGTTATCAAAATGTGCCCAAATCAAATGCCCCGATTTCACCCATATATCCAGATTCAAATCATCAGTGGGCATGCACAACACCTGGGATTAAGTATACACCCAGCGGGAATAGGTCTTTCATGTGCACAAAACTAACAGTATAACTGTCAGACAGCATTTTAGGAAGGATAACTCCCTGCTTTTAGGCTTAGGAGAAACCTCATATTTCCTCAAGAATGGCCACAGTTTCAGTAAGATTGAGGGGGAAGAGCATGGCGGGGGAGGGTAGCTACAGCAATACCAGTAGCATTGTGCAAATGACGGAACTGTAGTGGCACAACAATTCCAATGACCTCACCAGGAAGAGGCAAAACTAGAGACCAGAAAGGTCATTATTATACAATATACAACTTTCCGCTAGAATGATCTCTGCCTTCTTACTTATGAATTCCCGGGTGCAATTTTCCCAGCTCGCTGGTGGCGGGCATGATAGATGGTATGTACGGATGGTATGGAGGAACTCACTTCACACCGGTATGAAGGCAGGTCGCAATCTTCCACTCAGCCTGCCATCGGTTGGCGGGGAGCTAGTTGTAATACATTAGCCTATAATTAAAAGGCCATCCTGCCAGGCTCTTGGAGCCCTGTCTTATTGTCTGTCCATGTCGGTGGGAAAGAACGCTGACATGTTTCACAACAGTATGCAGGTAATGTGCACTTGGCAGCCTTCACTTTGGGGGAACTGAAGTGAGTGAGCAGCAGCGTTCTCCGCAGCTCGCCCATTGTTTACGGGCCTCAGGGGCACCAGGGGTGGGGGAAACTGATGCCTGGCCCTGCAGGCAACTGCTGAGGGTTGAGGAGTGTTGGGGGGCAAGTGTTGGCCTGCCTTGGAGGTGACTGCTGAAGTGGGGTAGGGTTCTGGGGGCAAGTGCAGGCCAGCCTTGGAGGCAGTTGCTGAAGGAGGTGAGGGGAGGGTCAAACGCTGCCCTGGTGCTGCATCCCACACACAGGTAATCGAGGTGGGGGGGCCGGGTAAGTGAGGGAAGTGGCCATGCATTAGGGACACCTGTATAAACTGACCATGCCTCTGCAATTAAGACAGATCAGGCGCAGCCACAGTGATATGATTGAGGTCAGGCTCCTAGCCTGCCCATCCATGCAAGCATCATGAAAGAACCAAAGGGCAACCAAGCGCTCTATAACTTACCTTCAACACGCCCCAGCACAGACTTCAAGACTGCAACCACTGAATTGGGCCGCAGAGCAGCTGGACTGCACACAATGTACAATCTCCTCGCCAACACTGGCCATGTAGCAGTCACTGCTGGAGGCGCTCACAGTCCCTTGCATTCTCAGCATCATGGTTTGGACCAGTGTCCCCCATGCCGCAGGTTGACAGGGCAGCCATGCAGCATGCTCATCTCTTGCCATCCGAGGGGTGACCAGCACTTTCCGGGAAGCATTAAAGGGTGGTCACACAGGGCCAGGAAAGATGCTAAGTACAGCCATGATAACCACGTGTCTCTCTCCCTTTCATGCTGCAGGAGGATCACATCAGGATCATGGATCCTGGTGACCTAGCCATATGTCTGATGGCCTACAGAGATCATAGAAGATGGAGGAGAGAGCAACTGAGGCACCTAGCCATGCAAAGGCAGGGGCAGCAACCTCATGAAGAAGAGGCTCCCACACATGCTACCCAGGAGCGACAGTGAGGCGTGACTGGTCGGCGCCTAGCGACACCCAGGGTCTATAGATGCCGCCTGCCATTCCTGCAGGTGACTGAGAACCAGTGTTGCTGACAACTGCACATGTCTAGGCACCTGGTGGCTCACATCTGCCACTTACTGCAGGACGTGGCGCCAAAGGGACATGGAGGGCATCCACTGCCAGTGGCTGAAAGTTACCGTGGCGCTCAATTTCTATGCCAGTGGCTCCTTTCAGGCTCCATAGGTGACCTCTGTGGGATTTCACAATCCGCTACCCACAAATGCATCCATGAGTTCACGGATGCCATCTTCTCCATGGCACACAACTTTGTGCATTTTGCCCAGGACCAGGACAGCCAGGATGCAAAGGCCATTGGATTCACCCTGATCTCGGGATTCCCACAGGTGCAGGGTGCAATTGGCTGCACTCATGTGGTGTTCAGGTCTCCATCACTACACTTGGTGAACTTCATCAACCGCAAGGGCTTCTACTCACTGTATGTGCAGATGGTATGCAAGCACCAGAAATGCATCCTGCAAGTATGCACACAGTTTCCAAAGAGTGTGCATGATGCCTACATCCTGAGTCGCTTGTAGATCCCTGCAGTCTTCCAGGGTCCACAGAAGCTGCAGAGTTGGCTCCATGGGGACAAGAGCTATCCACAGAAGCCGTGGCTGATGACACCCATGCGGCAGCCTCAGACTGTAGCAGAGCAGTGATATAGTGAGGCTCTAGCAGCAGCTCACAACTTGGTGGAGCAGGTCATTGGGATGCTGAAGATGCAATTCCAGTGCCTGGACCAATCTGGTGGAGCCCTGCAATACAGTCTGCAGAGGGTGTCACACATTGTTGTCGTCTGCTGCGCCCTTTACAACATGGTGCTGCAAGGGGGTGAGGAGCAGGCTGAGGAGGAGATGCAGGAGCTGATCGTTTCCTCCGATGAGAAGGATGCTGATGGGGATATGGGTGAGAGGGTTCTCGGTAGTGGTGATGACGGAAATGAGGCACTCGCACCGGCTAAGTGAGGCAGGCGCACTTGGGAGGCCCTCATAGCTAACAGATTTGTGGAGGATGATGACGACATGCAGTGAGGTGTCCCCAAAGAGCCTCACATTGCAGTTGTAAACGTTTGACTGTGAGAATGCTCCTGTCATCGAGATGCAGTGGAGGCTTAATAGTTGCTCGATCGCAATAGGATGACAACAACATGCAGCGTGGTCACTCCATAGATCTTCACATAGCCTCTGAAAATGTCTGACACCTGTCTGGCCAAGGACAGCTTGCTTGCGCTCCATGATCAGGGCACAATGCTATGAAACTTTAGATGCATCTGATGTTGTGTCCGCCTTAATCACCTCAGCCCTTCAGGACCGGGTGCACAGCATCATTGGTCACAGATGCTGAAGAAATGGGGGTCAGCCCCACCTTAAAGCTGCTGAAAGCACACAGAGCCTATGAGAGAACTCTGTGGCGCCTGCCCACTACATTCTGGCAGCAATGACCAGCACTGCCGAGGTGCAGGCATCAGTAATGTTTCTAAGGATTGAGTGGCTGGACCATTACTGTGGTCTGTAGGCCGCACAGTGCACAGGGAAGAGGCCCTGGGCTGAGCCATCTGCCTTTTATCGTGCGCAGAAAGGTTTCACATCTGAGTGGCAAGAACACTGCTCATCAGAACAAGGCAGGGTGACATTCTTAGGAGTATATTGACAATTGTGAGCAAGCTATGCAACTACTTTTGCCTAACTTTCCTACCCTGCTGCTACATCTTGGTGCTCCCTAAAATCCACAGTGGAGGTGGAGGCAGCCTGCTGACTGCTACGCCCTGTCTGTGATGACTTTGGCGGGTGTCCTCTGGAGGGCCGAGACTTCATGTGCCTCAGCCTGCTTTTGGGGTTCTGCTGTGTGGCAGTGGCATCTCCTCGGCCTGTGAAGCTGGAGCTATAGGAGTCACAGAAGAGGGGAGTCAGATGGGCCGGTCACTCTCAGAGTCACTTGGGTGGATGGCCCCGGAGTGTGCACCTGCTGATCCTCCTCCCTATGGGTGCCCAAGGGCCCCTGGCTGACTCCATGAGTGGAAGGGGTTGAGTGGAAGTGGAATGAGGTTGAGCTGCCCAGCACCCCTCTCATACACACACTATTGGAGGCCAACTATGGAGTTAAACCCACACAGTAGTGCAGGAGTGATAGTTTGGACCAAGGTCTCCATGGTGGCCGCCATCCAGCCAATGCTGACCTTGGTGCGTTGCAGTGCTGGCACTGTCACCTCAGCCTGAAGATCGACAGACTCCTCCATCGTGCCTTGCAATCTGAGGAGTGCAGTGGACATCCCTTCCTGTTGTTCCCTAGTTTGCCTTTGCAATTCCAGCAACTGTGACATGACCAACTCCAGAGGCTTGTCATCTGACTTGGACTCAGCAACATTCTGGCCTCCTGCAGTCCTCCGAGTACCGGAGACCTGGGAAGTCTCTGCCTCCGCCTGCTGTGGTTCAGAAAGTGTGATGTGCTCACCAGATTGTGATCCCGAGGCTACTCTAAAGCTAGATCCCTCTGAGGTGTGTGTCTCCGCGCTGGTGGAGAGTGTGGGTGAATGCTGTGACGGGACCTCAGGGAGGGTGCCTTCAGATTCCTCTTCAGAGGCTTCTTCGGAGCTCGATTGAAGGCCCTGAGTCATGGACTCTGTCGGCTTTTGGCAGATGTGCCAGCCGAAGCAAGGGGAGATAATTAGTGCATGGCAGTGGCCTGTGAAAGAGGACACATCACTCATGGCATGGCTGTCTGATGGATGGTGCACTGCTGGATCCTTACTTGGTAGACCAGTGCTGATCTCACCTTCAGCACAGGACCGGTCCCAGCCATCGCCGGCCAATTGGATGGCTCGGTTTTCAAATTCTGTCAGAACTCTGATTTCCGGCATCCCTCCACCTGTCTGCGACCTTTCCACCCTGCTTTGAGCCAGTTTGTCCTGTGTGGATAGAGATGGGGAGTGTGTATCAGGACGCTTGCCGGGCCAGATGATAAGTATGCCTGGCCTCTGTAGGTGGTGAGTGGTTCCATGGATGGGTTGAGGACAATGACGGTGTGCGTGAAAGAGTGAATGGTGATAACCCTTGCACTGGCAGTGAATGAGGGCCCTGTGGATGTGTGATGGGTTTGAGAGTGAGAGAGTTGGGAGTGATGAAAAGAGTGACTTATCCTGGCAGAATGGAGATCATCATTCATCCTTCTGCGGCACTGGGTAGTTGCTCTCCTCTGCAGGGCGTTCATGCTGGCCACCACTTCCACTGCCTCCCAAGCCAGGTTGGTGGCAATACTAGCCATCCTACTGCCAGAGAGGGGGTACAGCACATCCCAGCAGGCCTCCACAGCATCCAGCAGTCGCTGAAGAGACCCAACATTGAAGCGGGGGGCTGCAGTCTTTTTGCCTTTGCTGGCCATGTCTCCCAGGCAGCGGTGCTGAACTCGTGGCGATGAGCGCTTTGCTGGTGGCTGCCTTCTAAAGATGGCAGCTGGCATGATGTAACATTGGGCTGATGGCGAGCGGGCGAATGAGAGCCCGCCCGCCATGGAAACAGCCTGTGAAGAGGCGGGCTTAGGAAAATACGGCATGGAAACCTGCCATTTTCATCGGCAGGTTGGGCTCCATTTTACCCGCCTGCTACCACACTTAGTTCAATTCTTGGAAAATTCTGCCTCTTATCTTATTTGTTTTCCAATGAATGTCTGTTATTTTACATTGTGTCCTTCTCAAATCACCAATAAGTTCTGTAGGACTACTGGACCAAATTCTGCCCATCATATCTGCTCAATTAGAAATATAATAAATAATTACCCTTTAGTGCATACTATTTTGCTAAATCACTATCCAATTGCAACTTTTTGATTCTACGGAATTTTAATTTAGTCACAAATTTCTCATTATCAATTGCTTACTGGAAGGATGGGTATGTAATATCAATATTACAGTTGATAACCAAAGAGGTATTCCAATAATTGTGTTAAGTGTAATCTATCTTTCATTTTATGTGACTGGTTAGAATCTGGAATTCACTGCCAGTGTGTGCTGGATTCTGTTGTGGCTTTCAAAGTGAATTGGATCATTATCCAAAAAGAAAAAAATTGCATGGCCATGGGGAAAGGGCGGGAAGAGAGGCCAAAAGGCCTCCTCTGTGCAGTAATCATTCTGTTAACTCTCTGACAAAGAGTCATACGGACTTGAAATGTTAACTCTGTTTCTCTCTCCACAGGTGCTGCCAGACCTGCTGGGTTTTTCTGGCATTTTCTGTTTTTATTTCAGATTCCCAGCATCTGCAGTATTTTGCTTTTATTATTTTAACTCATTTTGCCCTGAATTTATGATTGTAACTCTGATGAATTAATCTCAAATTACTTGCTTTATGATCATCTGTTATATATTTCCCAAGATAAATATGAAACTAATAAACCCATAATTCCCATGATCGTACATGTACATAGTTAAAATATCAGCCTTAGCTCAATGGTGGCAAATCCTGCTCCAGACACTTGAGCACATAATCTAGGCTGACACTTCAGTGCTGTTCTGGTGAAATGTTGCAGGTGCCATCTTTCGACAAGACACTGGACAAAGACCCTGTCTTCCTTTCAGTTGGATGTGAAAGATTCCACAGTTCTATTTGAAGAAAAGTTTTGCCCAGTGTCCTGGCCAATATTTACTCCTCAACCAAACACAACTCAAAACAGATTATTTGATTATTTCTTTATTGATTATAGGATCTTGCTGTGTGCAAATTGACTGCCGTGTTCCCCAGATCAGTGACCACATTTCAAAAATATTCCACTGCTTTGGGATGTCCTGAGGTCATACGGCATACTTGAATTGGAAACAGTTCAGAGAAGGTTGGCTAGGTTGATTCCTGGAATGAGGGGGCTTTCTTATGAGGAAAGGTTGAGCATGTTCGGCTATACTCATTGGAGTTTAGAAGAATGAGAGGTGACCTTATTGAAACATATATGATTTTGAAGGGGCTTGATAGGGTAAATGCCCAAAGGATATTTTCCCTCACAGGGGCTATCTAGAAGTAGGGAGTAGAGTTTCAAAATAGAGGTTGCCCATTTATGATGGAGATGAGGAGGAATTTCTTAAAGTTGTTAATGTTTGGAATTTTCTACCCCAGTGAATAGTGGAGGCTGGGTCATCGAATATATTCAAAGCTGAGTTAGATATTTGATTGACAATGGAGTTAAGGGTTATGGGGCACAGGCAGTTAAGTGCAGTTCAATTCACAATCAGTTCAGCTGTGATCTTATTGAATGGTGAAACAGACTCTAGGGGCTAAATGGCCTACTCCTGCTCCTTTTTCTTATGTTCTTAAGAAAGAATTATATAACAAAGTTCTTTCGCTCTGTTTGTTTCAAGCTAGCATAAAATATGACTATCTAATTTTCCCAATCTTCACATATCACTATAATGGAAAATAAACCAAAAAAAGAGTCTTGTTTCTTAGCGCATATTTGACTTTCATACTTACACTCTTGGTCTCTCTGTAAAAGTCCTTGAGAAGTTACACCTTATGGACTGAGAAACAAGGTGGGATTTTTACATATAGTTTCTTTAATTTGAGAAAGGAGCAATTGAATCAGATTTAACAAAATTGAACATTTTTTGACCATTACTGATATCGATGGGTTTATATTCTATGCAGCCACTTCACTAGAACTTGGGAAGCCACTGTAGATTGGTAAGGAGAGAGATGAAGTAAACGCAGGACTTTATGTAGGTGAGGACAAAAGCTGTGGCATTCTAAAGGAGTTACATTTTGTAGAATTTGAAAGCAGGAATCACATCAAAGTGTCACACGTATGCGTCAATCGTTGGACTGGAATTACACAACTCAAACTTACAATATATATATAATGCAAATCAAAATATGTCAATGTGAAGTTCTGATTTTCAGCAATGGAGGGCAGGCCTTTTAAAAATAGAACTCAGCATTGAATGTCAGCCACTGTATCAGTCCCATTTAGAACCAATTTGAAGTACCTTCCTAACCTCTTGTACATCCAAATCCCAAAATAATTTGTTGTATAATTTTCAAATGGTGACTTTGGTTGTGCATTATCAATGCATTTAGCAAAAACAGGAAATTACTTTAAGTTAAAATTAATACATAAATCTTAAACTTTAGACCATGTACCGATATGATCCAAGCAGCAGATTTATGTAACTGCTATATTGTAAACAAATAACAGTTATCCATTCTATACATCCTTGTTTCCCAGCCAAGGACCTGTGGTCCCTTAAGAGTCCACAAGTAGGTTTCAAGGAGTCCGCCAAAAATAATCATTAACTCTTATGCATTTCATCTGTCATCTCTGTCTGCCGCCCTCCTGACCAATACCTAACTCACACTGCCATGGCGATATGGCCAACCTGATTGTTTGGTTTATTTGATGCTTTGGCAATGCAAAGACAATCAGCGCAGCTTATAGGGTCAGGTGGATTGATGTAATTGTGCTTCAGATGTGGCTGAACAGTGTGATCCAGTGTAGTGTGAGATACACCAAGACTGGCCAACAGTGAGTACAATAAGTTTATCATCAGCTGTGTCAAAAAGATAATGGATTTTCTTTATTTGTTCACAGAATATGGGCATCACTGACAAGCCCATCCCTAACTTCGCGAGTATGTGATCGTGAACCACCTTCTTGAACTGCTACATGTAGTGTAGGTGCTATTAGTTCCAGGATTTTGTCCTAGCAACAGCGAAGGAGCAGTGATATAGTTATGAGGATTTCCTTAATTCATTCTGTAAGCAGCAGCCCGTGAATAATAAACAACCAGCAGTAACAATACAGTCGCCAGAGAAGAACTTCCTCTTTTACACTCACTTGTTCCTGTAGGTGCCAGTAATGCTGGAGTTTAGGGCCTGGTTCAGATCATATCCTGTGTAAGTTTGTCTTTGTCTTGACTGATCGAAAATAAAATTACATCTCACTTCACTTCCAGTTACTGATTAAAGGAAGAAGAGTTAATATATGATTGGGTTTTAAATCATCAGAGTAATATATAGACTAACTACATATATATTAGACTTGGTTTTACTTATTCGAAAATATAACTTGAAATATCATGAGCATTGTGGGATTTTTTTCACACTCATGAAAGAACTCATTAAATGTCCCAACTCTGATGCATTATCTCAAGATTGTTTCCTGAATTGTCTGCTATTTTATGTTAATGCACGTCTTTAACAGCAGATCACTGAAATACACCAAGCTGAGTATCTGTAAAGAGGAGCATTGCTTAAATCTGAAACACCAGATTGTCCAATGAGTCATAATTTTAAGGCCACATTCTGACTATTGGCAAGACACAAAAAACCTGTCATCTTACATCGAGTTTCCAACCTCTCCCATTGCAGCACTCAATACTGCAATGGAAATTATTAATCTTCCAGTCACATTAAGTAAAACAAAAATAATAATAAATGTATATGTTCAATGTATATTTTTAATACACAAAAAATACTTGTGTTCCAGGGGTGCATGGTATTTTTATAACATGGGAGGGGACTCAGAGCAAAATGGTTGAGAATCCTTGCTTTACACTAATTAACAACCTACTGCTATGACTATATTAACAGTAGATTGCTGAATCCAGAGAGTAATGTTTAATTATATTGGCATGTTTACTTAATTAAGGTAACTTGAAAGACAACAGAGAGGTAATCAAACTAGGAAGTGGCAGCATCAGTATTTATTAGTGAGCCAGGTGATCTAATTAAAGTAATTACAAATGTGTTGACTCAGTCAATGACTAAACCAAAACTCCGTTTATGACTTGGAAACATCGATTTTGTGCTTTTAAGGCTAGAAAACAAAGCGATTTTATTAATAAATCGGATTTATGTTTTCAAGCACAGAATGTGGCAGATACCCTTTAAATCTTAGGATTCAATTTAAATAAAATTCTTATAACTCTTAAGTTCCCACTGACACCTACGGAGCTGAGATGCGCATTAACTGAGTTGAGCATTGTCTTTCTCGTTATTAATTTATAACGTTTATTCAATATGTTTCAGCGAGTTGAAATGCAGAGAACTGCAGCTTCAGCTTAAAGAACTAATAAAGAAGCCAAGAATGATTTTTGAGCTTGCATTTGTATTTTGCTAATTAGGTTTCTTACAATATAATCACACTAAACAGTTGTGTACCGTAACTATTTTGATTATAATGAATTATTTTTGTAGTGTTTACTTTATACTGATGGAAGAACAAAGATTTCTTCTTAATCCTTTGCCAATTTTTATCAAAGGAGGTCGCATGGGAGTTTATCAGATTATTCTGACAAGCCTAGCAAAGACGGACGCTATCGGTACTGACCAGATTGAAATCTGGCAGTGACTGTGGGATAAAAATAAACAAACAGTCTTCGTAAGGTGATCAGGATTTATGGGTGCAGAACTATAAGCTTCACATAAGCAAATATATCTGGGGGTGGGTTGTCATAACACTCCCATGTTTCCAATAAAACAAAACTGCAGACGCCTTGAAGAGGGTGAAAATTTTGTTTTAATTTACCTTTTTGCCATCAGTTTCCTGTTAAAAGGCTTGACTTGGCATTGAAATCAGACTGACTATCTCAGTACTTCTGTGTCGATAAGACCTGCTGAAGGAAGTTGTGAGGAGGCAGGAAGGAAATGCTATCGGTCTTTGATTGGGAGGCTGGAGCAGTTCGTCCGTGAGAGTCAAGACTGAAAGTCTGCTATAAAAATGTAGGCACTGGCTAATATACTTGCCATGTTTAATTTTTTGATCATTTTTGCACAGGAAGGGTTTAGGGGAAAAGAGGAGTTACGTTTAAGGATTACATTTTATAATAAAATGTATTTATACAAGCTTTTAGAAAAAAAGCATTGAGATGAAAGATGATTAAAACGCTAATGGGCTGGGCCGTGAGGTTGCTTCCCAAACGCTGTAAATTAAACATAATGTTAAACGTATCCCATTAATTGCTAAATACCTCACGTTCAATATGTGCGAGACCTCTGGTCCTGGGTGATTGGTAAAGATTGCCGTGGCTCTCAGATTGTGAACAGGGAGGTTAAAGGGAGGTTAAAAAACACAAACATTTTTAAAAAATAAGGTGCGAGGGCCAATATATCTAGGCTCAGAAACCTGGCATGTAGTATGATAATTACAAGCCTAGCCCCACAACCCTCTCAGGTATCTGCACTCCTCTGATAAAAGCAAAAAACTGCGGATGCTGGACGCTGTTCTGCACTCCTCTAATGCACTCTTGTACATTCTATAATTGCTCCACCATTGGTGGCTGTGCCTTCACTTATAGACACCAAGATCTGGAATTGCCTCTCTACCTTACTTTCCTACTTTAGGTCACTCCATAAAACCTACCTCTCTGACTAAGCTTTTGGACATCTAACCTAATATTTCCTTATGTGGCTCAGTGTCATACTTAGTTTTATAATGCTACTGTGAAGTGCCTTGGGATATTTCATTATGTTAAAGACAGTATACAAATATATGCTGTAGTTACAAGTTATTAGGGACAGCTTTAATTTTAGATGCTACCATTGTGAGGCCCAAGTCATTTTAAGGCATGGGCTTTATTTAGGTCCAATTCCTTTGCAGAGAGTTGGTTAGGGAATCAACCAGCTCCCATGTTCACTCATTCAGCTTTATTAATTCAGTGGTGTCCAATATGCTAACCAAGAGGCTAAGTCGGAATCCAAATGCACTAATTACCTCTCTGATTAGTAGATACACAGACCAGTAATAGACACCGTCACTGAGTATGTGATCTCAATACTCATTCACATGGATTATACCCTTCTGTACTTCTGTTGTTAAAATGACAAGAGGAGAAGCAGAGTGGGTGAGTATGCTTTGATCATTATGGGCTGGATTTTACGACCTCCTGCCAGGTGTGTTTTTGGTGAAGAGGCATATAAAATATGATGGGTGGGTAGCCCACCACCAAGATGTTCCTCCACAATAAAGCAGGTGGGCAGGTGCCAAAGTTGGCAGACTGCCCACCATTTTTAAAAAGATAATTAATGGGCAATTGAGATTGTTCACAAGCCAATTGACCCAAATAATATGCTGCCCATGCCATAGGGTTGGAAATGGGGGCAGGTGTGTGGGTAGGCTTTTTTTTAGTCCTACGATGATGGGGGGAGGTGTTGTCCTGTGTGTATCTGGGGCATCACCCCCCCAAGATGTTACCCAAATTTGTTCCTTCCCGCCTGGCCTCCAAAATCCATCCACTGACCCACCTTGGCCCACTTTCTCGGTTGCCTGAGCCCTTCTTGCCTTGAAAGCCCAAGACTTGCCTCAATCCAGGCACCATCACTAATCCTTGTGGGCCTGCTTGTAGTCTTGGCAGCACCCACTACTGTGCTCTGACTCTGCCGGGATTGCTAAAGCTGCTGGCCAATCTGTTTAGCTGGCAGCTTGAGGGTGAGACTTCCTCCCACTGTGCCTAAGTCCAACCCTCACCTGGCAATGTGTTATTGCTGCGGGGTGGGCTTGTTGAGCATTGGTCAGTGTGGCACCCCTGTAAAATCCAGCTCTATGAATGTTTTACTTCATTGCTGAATGGTGGTACATTCTGTTAACTGTTAATTTCCTGTACTGTGTAAATGTATGTGAGGCACTTTCTACTAAAATTAGTGCATGTAGTTAAAATGGCATTGTAGCCTGGAAGTTTTATTGGACAAGACTATGTTAGCTAATTTGACAGGCTTGGAGTCAAACCTGAAAGCTTCCTGGTCTAATTTGCATTGCTGGAGTGATTTAGGAGGAACAGACACCAACTGGGGAGTCTTAATAATCCTGAAAAACATCAACAAAAATAGTGAAATAAATCTGTTAAAGGTATTTTCTTCAATAAAATAAGGGAGTACTTTGAAGAGAAAGTATGGTACTAAAGCCACACAGGATGATCTCAAATTTCACCGCAACTCTGTGTTTAGTTAGATGAGTTAGGCCAATGAGCAAAGTCCTGAATCACCTGCAAATCACATGTATGTGGACATAATGGGCCAAATGGCCTCTTTCTGTGCTGTAAATCTTTCTATGTTTCTATATTCTTTCAACCTACAAACTTCATTATTATATCACTTTAGTTGCATAAAGACATTTCTAATTCATCCATAGTACTTTTTATAGTCATCATGAGATGTTAATGAATGTTTCAAGTTAGCATTCCATTGCCTGGTTGTACAGTTTATGGTTTCTTTGACCAACCTGATCTTGGTCCTTAGACTGTCATAAATAAGCATTAAAAAAGTCAAGCAGTTAAGACTAAGCCCAATAATTGGAAACAGAAATCTGAAACAAGATACAGATAACCAAGCAATTACAATACAGGAATCCCATTTATGGGCACTTCAATCATCTAAATTACCTACAGTTCCTCATGCCAATGTTCATCACATCCTGCATCATCTGGTCCTGTGACAGTCCATGTCAAGTCTCACACTGATAGCAAACTACCTGTTCAATAATCACACCACCATGTCTCGTTTTGGGCTTCATGAACTCTGAAATCAACAAATTCTCACATCAGCTCTTAACAAACTGCAAATCACTCAAGATAAAAACAAAAAAACTGCGGACGCTGGAAATCCAAAACAAAAACAGAATTATCTGGAAAAACTCAGCAGGTCTGGCAGCATCGGCGGAGAAGAAAAGAGTTGACGTTTCGAGTCCTCATGACCCTTCGACAGAACTTGAGTTCGAGTCCAAGAAACAGTTGCTTTCACTGCTTTTGCCTACAACCACGCCACCCCCCCCACTTGTCTCTCTCTCTCTCTCTCTCTCCGCACACCCCCCCACCCCCAACACCTTAAACCAGCTTATATTTCAACTCTTTCTTGGACTCGAACTCAAGTTCTGTCGAAGGGTCATGAGGACTCGAAA
Organism: Carcharodon carcharias; assembly: GCF_017639515.1. Classification (NCBI taxonomy): domain Eukaryota; kingdom Metazoa; phylum Chordata; class Chondrichthyes; order Lamniformes; family Lamnidae; genus Carcharodon; species Carcharodon carcharias. Next base: position 33,901,942 of record NC_054480.1, read on the forward strand.
CATCAACTCTTTTCTTCTCCGCCGATGCTGCCAGACCTGCTGAGTTTTTCCAGGTAATTCTGTTTTTGTTTTGCAAATCACTCAGTCCTACAGTAATCTTTACTACAGAAACCATAAGAGTACTCACATATTACATTATAATAAACATTAGTTACACAGCACAATCATAAAATGAGAACATGGAATATGCTGTGTTATGCACAATGACTTGTATAAGTTGCTTTCCTAATTTTTCACTGATGTCAAGTTCATTTTTAAGACTCTGTTTAAGCCATGACGGAACGAGATGGCAGGTGATTTGATGACGACTGATAAAAGAAGTAATGAACAATTATAGCTGACTGAAATTAGCGAAGCTTTAAATGAATGAAATAGTCTAATATCCTAGATTAATTTAATGGTTCATTACCCTTTAACAAGTATCGTCAATGCAGTTTAATTGAACATTCCTATTAGTAAACTGAAGTTTAAATTGAAAATCTAAAATATTTTTCTGACTGTATATGTTGTATTAATTCCTATTAATTCATTCTAACCACATAAGAAGTTGGTACAGGTGTTAAAAAGATTGTTAAAGGAGTGCCTTAAAGGAGGAGCGAGGTATAGAGAGGGAATTCCAGAGTTTAGAACCTTGACAACTGAAGGCATAACCACCAATGGTAGAGTTATTAAAATTAAAGAGGCACAAGTGGCCAGAATTAGAGGAGTGTAAAGATCTACATTCACTCTGTACGTTGTAGAACAACACGGACTAATTTTTTTAAATCCCCAAAAATGGGTGAATTGAAGCCAGGCCAGATGTTAAAATTTAATTTTTTTTAAACCTGACCCCCACTTGCCTCCAAACCTTGACTTCTGAGTCCAATGGAAGTGGTGGTGGAGGGGTGTGCGAAGTGGGGGCGGTGGAGGGTGCAGCCAGTCTGCTCTCCCAAGGCATGTTGGCAATTTAAATAGTTTAAAGAGGCTGGCAGCTTCGATTTAACTTCTTTGCAGCCTTTACAGCAGGCAGCCAAGGTTCCCAGGCCTTGGCAAACCCAGCAGGTGAAGGGAGGCGAGGGTCAGTTCAGGGTGCAGGTAAGTGCCTTCATTGGTTGTGGGTCAACAGGAGAGAGGAACAGAAGTGCTTCCCCCTAGCAAATCAAGCTCTCCCCCATCAGACCTACCCCCACACAAAGGCACCTGAAGTCAGAAAGCCCCTCCTCCCTAGGAAGAGGCCACCCATTTGAACAGAGACCCTCCCTCCAGATTGGACATCCTCCACCATCAGGTTGTGAATTAGACCAGCTGCTTCTGAAGCCTGCTCCAGAGTCCTCCCCACCCAACTGGAGGCCAAGCCTGTAAAATACTAAAGATATATGCTGTGAAGCACAGCATGAAAGGTTTCCATCTGAAACTCCACCTGCAGCTTCTGTAACTTGTCCCTGTTAATATCCAGGCCAGTTTAATAATTAAAAATATAAAAGACTGTATGATAAAACATATTAGATATTTTGTTGTGGTTTTCCTGATACGTGAATAAAAGCTTGCAGAAATAGGCAAGAATTGACTTGTGTTCAAAATGCTCCCAGTTTCTATAGATACTGGTCTCTGATATTCAGAGAATAACATTTGTATTTCAAAACTAGTCTGATTAGTATTAGGAGTACAGGAACAGTTTTTGTGAAGAACTTAAGTCTACATACAGTTGTCATATTTTTCTGCCGAAACAAGATGGCAGCTAAACAAATTCACAAAATACACTAAAGGGAAAGTATCATGCTTTCTATAGATTTTTAGCTCTATTTCAAAGTAAACATTTGGAAAGCTGCAAAGATTTGGCCAACTCATAGGCCACCACTCAGCATCAAAACAATCTCTTTTGATCTGTGTTCCATTTTTCTGTTAGTTCAACCCAGCATTTGCCCTTTTCACTGCAGCCAAGCACAGTTTCATAAGTTAGTCCATAATAGTTCCTATTCTCTTTACTGATTAGCAAGCTGAATCACTGTTTCATCTAACACATATTCCCTCTTTTGGTTCCTTGCTCTTATTCTAATTATTTTATACTTCACCACATTGAACTACATCTGCCACCAGTTGGTGCCTAAAAATCTCAGTCCTTAATTCTGCATTCCCCTTTTATTTTTTTCTATCTCCTAGCTTGGTATCTCTGTGGGCATTTAATTTATGGCACCCTCCTCCATATCAATAATACATTAAAAATAGCAATGACTCCAAAATTATCCTTCATTAATGTCCTCAGAATATCTTATAATGAGTTCTTGCCACCATTTGTTGCTAGGCCAATTGTCTATTCAATGCCACACTTTATTGCATATTGCATTACCTTAGCTATCAGTTGCTAACATATAATGTCATCAAAAGCATTCTCGAAGACCGAGTTTATGATATTATTTGTATTTCCCCTGTTCCACTGAATGAGTAATAAATTTGGAAAACTGCAGCAAGTTAACATTTCCAAACCCCAAGTTGGTTCTCCTTAAACAGAGCTTTTCCAAATGCTTGTCCACTAGAAGATAAAAGGATAGGATTTTTTATTTCATAGTGCCTGATAAGTCAACATTCTCTAAACACTGTGAAGAGGAAAAAGAAGTTGGAGAACTATTATATTCTGTCTCTGTGTCTCCACACTTTCTAGGATTCCCTGGGCTTTCCCAGCTGACCCAATAGATCTACTCTATTAGTAAACAAGGGTCTAGCATCCTATTATAATGAAGAATGTAGGGGTCCCCCCTTTCTCCCTCAGAAACCTTCCCTGCACTCAAGATCATGACAACAGATTCACAAGTGTATGGCTTGAACAAAATGACCAGCAAGATAAGTATTTTATGACAATTCACAATCCCTTTATTGAATTACCCACAGCCCTCAGAGAAGGGCTGCATTCAGCAAGCACGAAATACAGTTACAATTACGTTACCCAGAACCCTGTCCCATGAGAGGCTAAACCCCCACCTTGTTCCTGACTTAATACTTACAATCACCCCTCGGTTGGTCATCCAATGGTGTTGTAGGTCCCTCGGTGGGGTTGACCAGACTTCATTGACTTCCTTGACTGCCTGTAGAAAACAGTGGTGTCCTACAATTTCTGTCCCCATTTATATCATTTCTACTCCTGACCTGGCCAGCTCATTTCAATGTCTAGTAGTTAGCGCTCAACATTTATTCTGCACATAGTCTAGACCGAATATGATCTGCTCATGCTGGTTGAAACAACAGTCGTTCCATGGAAAATATATCCCAGACGAATATGATCAGCTCTCACATTGTTTAAACAATACTCCTGTTTTGAGGCAATACAGTAACAGCACCTGGCTCCAAGGTTGATGAAAGTTTGAATGACCCTATTCCTCTCTCTGAGAAGAATCAATCATAGTTCCAATTCCAGATTTCAGCACCGTTGTTTGTGATGCAGGCCTTAGTTCCACTATGATTCCTTGATTCTATTATATTGATGGCATGCTCCTTGTGCCATTGTATTGGGTAATCAGTCTCTTATTGCGTTAGTCAATGGCAGGTAATGGCAATTCCCTGATACCATTGTTCCATGATAGCAATCAGTCAATGTCTAAACCCTTTTCATGAGCCACTGTCTTTTCCTAAATGTCTGAATCTCTTGTTGTACAGCCCTGTACTGTTGGCTGCAGTTTGGTTTCTGTATTGTGTGGTACAAAAGATGAGGTCAAAACATGTCTGTGGGTGTAAATTTTCCAGTTTGAGGGGATTCTGATCCTACAAGCAGGAACAGTATTGCCAAATCCACCCCCACCGCTCATTATATGATGTCTGAGACAATTGGGCACCCTAGGATGGGACACATGAATGTTTCAGGTGCAAGATTCTGCTCTAGGACTCTTGAGATTGTAGGATTGGCAGAGGTCTTGGAAACAAGCCAAAGACTTTTCAGACAAGTTGGATAACTTTTTAATCCCTCTCTTTTTAATATTCTCTCTCAATACAGCTGGACTGCCACAAAGCCTCGTGGTTGCTGCTTTTCACCTGCAACTAGAAGGCAACAATAGTAGTAGCCAGGAGCACAACTGCAAATCTCTCATTTCTGCGGGCGCTTTCTTCATTTGGCCAAATCAGGCCTAGTCCGGGATAGGCCTGAGCCTCTGCTGCACTTGGGATATGTAAATGAAAACATTGCACCTGAGGTTATTGGTTCCAATACAGAGTAATGATACAAACTTGGTAGCTTGATTGTGAGTACTATATGACAATCTACTGAAAGCATATGGTTTTAACATCAAATGCAAGTCAGCACTAAGTTTATTGTACAGATTTTCTATGTTTCATTTTGCCCTTATCTCTGATGTTCATGACACAAACTTATAGAAGACATCCATCTTGGAAAGGCATCTGGCTCTTCTTTTCTCATCCAGATACATTAGTTGTCCTGGTCTTCCTCTGGTCCTACTCTATTTCTAGAATGGTAGAGCCACTTTCACTTCTATAGGCAAAGGGACAAGACATTGCTATTCAAGATATGGTAACTATTTTCAAAGGCCACTTGTCTTAAGCTAAAGTACACCCTCTCTTCCTCCTCCTACACTCCTGGAATCAGATGCTTAAGAAGAATTGGGCTGGTCCTGTTCGGATCTGTACCCTTAAGTGACTTGGAGCAACAATCTTTATATCTCAACAAACAGCTGCCAGCGTCTGCTCTGAGAACTTATGAGTTGTATAGCAATTTTGTTAAAGACTAGTGTACCACTGGAAAGAGGGTAAATTTCATCTTAAATGATTATAGCCTAAACGTTATTGATCTTCATTTTCCTACATTTTAAAAATATAATTTGAGGCACCCCCTGCTGAAAAATGTAATTTGAACAAGAATTGCAATTCAAGTCAATACAGCTGAACAATATGAAAAAAACATCACTGTCAGTTTAACTAAATGCTCTATTCCAAGGAAAATTGATCAATGTTTAAAGGAAGTATTGGATGCTTCTGCAGTATTACATTGAGAAAATTGACAGGGAACTGGTACCAATTGCCTCTTCCAATATCTATCACCAAAAAGAACATTCTATTATTCTTGTACCTGATTAGAGAGCTTTTGCTCGCCATTCACTTTATGCTTCTCTTTTATTCACGGCATTTTTGAAAAGAATGACTGTGGATATCAGCACTGCAAAGACTGGGAATTCTTTCATAGACAGGAACTTGTTCTTTCAATAGCATTTAACAAATCCCAAAATAAATGAGCATGATTTCATAATTAACCAATTTATTTTACTTTCAGTAAACTTGGGAAATTTGCAAGTGTTTTGAAATTTTTTTTGTCATGCATTCATATACCACAGGCAGAATTTTACGCCTCGCAGGTGGACGCGTGCCTGATCTGATCGGGCATAAAATAGCGCGAGAAAATATCAGGCGAGTGTCCCAATGTCATCCTGCATGCATGCAATCTTCAGGTCGGCAGGCTCACATGAGAATTGGAACTGCACCCACCATCAATTAAGAGGCCACTTAAGGCCATTAAAAACCCAATTGAACCTGATTTTAAGCTGCCTGGGCGAGTTTGCACACTTTGCATGGGCAAAATGGGCAGGTGGGCAAAACCTCATCCAAGGGTGGGATAAAAAGTTTCAGTAGCATTGCTAGTGTGAGTAGTGAGGAGCTTAGGAGCTAGTTTGCTGCTGGTGGCTTATTTGAACTTGACAGCTTCATCTCCATTCTGAGCTTCATTCTTAGCATTTCCAAGCTTCATTTCAGGACTCATTGGTGTCTCCAAGGCCCCCTGAAGGATTTTGACAGTGTGGACCCTTCCAGGTATCAGACAGCCTTATGTTAGCCTGGTAATGGGGATTGTGGTCTTCACTGGAGGCACTTCCTCTGAGGAGGAAGAGAGGGGCAGAAGGGAGAGGAGGCCAGGTGCAGCTTCCAGGGGAGCGACCTGTTGGAGGAGAGGTGCAGTCACAAGGGGTGCAGGGCCAGCAGGTAGTACAAGACAAGACAGAAGGGGCCGTAGAAGATGTCACTATCCTGCTGCCAGGGTTTTCAGGCAGCGACGCAGCTACCTCAATATGTCCGAGGTGCAATGCTGAAGAAGGATCCGCCTCTCCAGGGAGACCATGACCTCCATTTGCCAGATGATTGGGCCTGAGATAACCTCCAAATGTATGGATGGGCACCCCATGCCAGAGGGTCTGAGGTCACAGTGGCCCTCAACTTCTATACCTCTGGCTCTTTCCAGGGGTCAGTGGGGGATCTTTGTGGAGTCTCCCAATCAGCGTCAATCTGGTGACAGAAGCTCTGTTCAGACGAATAATGACATTTATTCATTTCTGTAAGGATGAGGCTAGCCAGGCTGAGCAAGCCAGAGGCTTTGCAGCGATTGCTGTGTTGCCCCCATATCCAGGGTGCAATCGACTGCACACATGCGGTCATCAAGGCACCAGCGGGTCAGCCGGGTGCCTTTGTCAACAGGAAGGGATTCCACTTGACAAATGTCCAGATAATGTGTGATCACAGGACACGCAGGATGCAGATTCTGCAAGTATGTGCACGGTACCCTTGCAGCTCCCATGTTGCTTGCATCCTCAGACACTCACACGTGCCGAGGCTATTCCGTGCTCCAGCCCAACTGGATGGATGGCTGCTGGGTGATGAGAGCTATCCATTGAAAAGGTGGCTTATGACGTCTCTTCGCCTCCCAAGAACAGAGGCAGAACAGCGTTATAATAGAAGTCATGCTTCCACAAGAGTGGTGATAGAGAGGACCATAGGTCCTCTGAAGATGCGATGCCTGGACTGTTCAGGGGGAGCAGCACAATACTTCCCAGAGTGGGTATCACTGATAGTGGTTGCATGCTGCATTTCCCACAATCTGGCACTGGTAAGGGGGGACCCACTGGAGGAAGAGGATCTTGACGCAGCTCCACAGGTCACAAAGGATGAATCCAGTAGTGGGTCATAAGAGAAGCACAGTGAGGAGAACACTGAGGTCGTGGAGGCAGACCTCTGTATCCTACAGGGAGGCAGGGACACCAGGGATGCCTTGATCCAACACTCCTTTAGCTAGGCTGCCAAAGACTTGCTTCCACCTCATGCCAGGGCTGCTGCCTCCATCCCGGATGTTTGAAATGACCCTTTCATTTGAATCCAAAGTCCACTCAGTGCCCGTGTAATAAAGTTTAGAGCCGCTCACGTTCAGCGTTACATACTGGCATAACTTGCATCAAAAAAGTACAAAGGTGAAGCATACTCAGGCCATTGGGACAAAAACAAAATTTATCTCATTTTGGCAACCAAAAAAATTAACACCACCATCTCTGGTCTTAATTCCTAGACCAGAAAATATGAACAAAACATTACACAGCAGAAGATCAACCGGGACCAGTCCCTCTTGTGCCTATGATGCCTTAAACTTACATTTGCGAATGCTATGTCTTGGTGCCCCCCCCCACCCCTTCGCTGACAGCAGCATTGGAGACAGCCTGCTGACTCTGTGTCTTGTTGACCTTGATGACCTTGGCGGTTGTCCTCTTGCCAGTGGAGCATGTACTGACCCCACCTGGGAGGGAGTGGCCAGTGCCACAGCTGGCATCTCCCCAGTCATCGCAGCCTCATCAGATGCCATGGTTACTGGCAGAGGGGCAAATGAGCTGCTGCCATCAGCCAGAGCACCCTGAGAGGATCCCGCAGAGATGACAAGCAGTTCATGCGCCAGCGTGAGGTCGCTCTGGACCTCCCTGTTCGCCATTGATGGAAGGGCACCTAGCTGGGATACCAGGAGCCTCATCCATCTCCCACACTTGCACTGACCATCTGAGGTCATTGCCCATATGGGGGCTTGCAGATGTGAATGCGTGCTGGCGAATCTAAGGGAGAACAACAACAACGTTATTAGTTTAATTCATCACACTGTCACTGTGCATGCCTGGCACCCTGGTGAAACAATAGAAATCTGCCTCATGGTGCCATCGTCTTTCAATGATCAATGGGGACTCCAGTTTTGAGAGTCCTATCAATGATGAAACTACACAAGAATGCTTGCACCATCTGAAACTCTTACCTCTGTGCACTGCAGTCTTACCTTTGTCTAGTGCCCCAGCCTCTCCACAGCTGGTTGACCGAGGTGCCTTGCCACCTCCAAGGTGTCCTGCTCGAATCTGGATATGATTAAAAAGTTTGGGGGGGGTTCCGCCTGTCCACAACATTTCAGTGTTGTTACGGGTCATCTTCTCCTGAATTAGTCCACTCTCTACCTGCAGCACCATTGCAGCCTGGCCAATCCCACCTGAAGGGATTAGTTCGAGGAGCAGCGAGGTGGAAGAGATGAAACCACTTGTCCAATTTGGGCTGCTGTGTGCTTTGTGCGGTAATGGCAATGGAGATCCAGAAAGATACACGAAAGTTCCATCCGAGTCGTGGCCCTCGTGCCAGAAGATACCCTGTCCAAGCAGCCAGGGTGTCATTGACAGTTGGCACTTAAACTCTAACACCCCTGAGCTATATGAGGGGACAGCCAGTCCTTAACAATTCTCCAGACTGATCCATGCAAACACGGTACTGACCCTTCCCGAGCACAGCAGATCGTGAAACATTTTGTGACACTGCACCCATGTGCGCTTCACAACGTTGTGGCTGCTGACCTGCGTTGCCACCTCCTCCCAAGCTCTTTTTGTTAGGTGTGGTGGCCTCCTCCTCTTATCTCTGAGGGCAAGGGTATCCCTCCTACTTCCTCCAGGAAGACTGCGAGGCACTCATCTGAAAACCGGGGTGGGGGGTGCCCACCCGTCCTGCCCTCCGACTTGGCGTCTCCAGCCACACTTGATGCCATAACTTCAGTGTTCACAATGCAGAAGATAAGTTCTTCCCTGGCAGAATTCAAGGAACTGCCTGTGCCATTTTAAACCGGCCGCCAGGCTGCCATTGGACCCAGTGGCCGACAGGCCCCCGCCCGTCTCTTCCCAACAATTGGGAAGACTTATTTCATGTTGAGCGGGCTTTAATTGGTCAGCCAGTGTAAAATCGCGGTCGGGGGCCGATCACAGGCGATGGCCTGTTTCCGGCCCAGTCACAGGCCGGCTGATTGCATCCGCCCGCCAATGGTAAAATTCAGGCCCACAAGTTTACTGTCAATTCAAAACCAAAAGCATTTTGCATTAATCCTAAACTTGGAACTTAAATTGGATGTGAATGTGAAGCTGTCCCTGTTTCTGTGTTACACAAGCTAGCACACTAGATTCACAGTGTAGATTTAGACTATAAGTGCAGCATTGATGCAAAGGAAAGCCATTTCAGATCTAAGCTATTGCTACAGTGTAAATGAGCCATTAGCTACCAGGTAATACAGCACTAAACATGTTAAAATTACTGCTTAAATTTAACAAGTTTTACTTTTCATTGAATAAAAATCCATCTTTAGATGCTTTGCTTTGACTGAGAAGATTGGTATAGGTCACAGGTTTTAAAAATGGTGTCTCTGGATATTGAAGATCTCCAAAATCAACAAATCTCTGTATTTGAAAGCAAATTCCTGCGGATACTAGAAATCTGAAATAAAAAAGAACATGTAGGAAAAACTCAGCAGGTCTGGCAGCATCAGTGGAGAGAGAAACAGAGTTAATGTTGACTAGAGTCATACGGACTTGAAACATTAACTCTGTTTCCCTCTCCACAGGTGCTGCCAGACCTGCTGAGTTTTTCCAGCAATTTCTGTTTTGAAATCTCTGTTTGTTGCCTTACTCGTGTTATTTGGTGGATTTTTCAACTTTGTCAATATTTAATTGGCTTCCCATTATACACTGTACCGTCATAAAATCACATAGCACAGAAGGAGGCTATTCAGCCCATCGAGACTGCACTGCCACTTTCGAAGTGTAATCCAGTCAGTCCTACTGCTCTTATCTTTACACATATCCCTGCATTTTTTTTCCTTCAAGTATTTATCCCTTTTGAAGGTTACTATTGTATTTGTATCGACCATCAAATAAAATAATGGATTCCAAATTCTAATCACTGGTTCTGTTGCAAATCACCTTAAATCTGAGCCCTAATGGCTACTGAGCCTTCAACCATTGGAAACAGGTTTACTTTATTTACTATATCTTAACCCTTCATGATTTCAGACATCTTTATCAAATCTCCTCTAATTCTGCACTAAGTTGACACCTCTATTCTTCTCAGCTGGCCCGGCAGGCATCCTGCTTACACTCTCTCCACCTGTATTCATGCAGGACAAGCTGGCACACAACAAAAGGGAGGGGTCACAGACTGGTGGAGAAATGCCTGACATCAAGATTCTCATAGACTTTGAAAATAGAGTCATCCAGCTGGACCATTCCTGTGCTGACAGTGAGCTCGGCGGTGCTCAACCAAGTGAAGATCCAGCAGTGCAACTTCCATTAGACAACCATGCTGTGAGTGAGTGCCCCTCTTTTGCAGTCCCCTGCTATGTACTAATTATCTCTCTTTGCTTTCTCAGGCACATGTGGGAAGCAGCCGAGGGGGTCCACGAGCCAGGTTCTCGACTCAAGCCTCAAAGACAACCCGGAAGAAGAATCTGATGACATCCCTAATTGAAGACCCATCACAGCGTTCACCCACACTTCCCACCAGGACAGAGACACACACCTCGGTGGGACCTAGTTCTAGAGTAGCCTCGGAGTAACAGTTTGGTTAGCACAAGGCACTGTCTGATCCACAGCAAGTGGAGTCATGGATTTCCCAGGTGTCCGGCACTTGGAGGACTGCTGGAGGCCAGAAATCTGCTGAATTTGAATCAGATGAGGAGCCTCTGGACTCGGTCATACTTCAGTTGCGCAACTGCAAAGACAAACTCAGGAGCATCAGGAAGGGATATCTGCAAAGCACAATGGAGGAGTCCGTCCACTTCCAGTCGGAGGTGATAGTGCCGGCACGCCAACACACTGAGGTCAACACTGGTAGGATGGCGGCCACCATGGAGACCTTGGTCAGGACATTGGACTACTATTCGGGCTGAACTCCATCACAAACGCCATAGTTGGCCTCCAACAGTGTCAACGCGAGAGGGGTGCAGGGCAGATCAATCTCATTTCAGTTTCCCCTTCTCCTCAAGGAGTCAGCCAGGGGCCCTCAGGCACCCATAGGGAGGAGGGTTAGCAGATCCACACCTCAAGGCCATCCACCAGGTGACTCTGGGAGTGTCTGGCCTATCCAAATCCCCTCTTCCTGTGGCCCCAGCAGCTCCAGCTCAACAGGCCACTGCCACACAGCAGGACCCCAAAAGAAGGCAGGGTCCTCCAGAGGACACCCGCCAAGGTCATCACAGACAGGGCGTAGTAGTCAGCAGGCTGCCTCCACTTCCTCTGTGGATGTCAGGGAAGCACCAAGATGTAGTGGCAGGGTTAGGAAGGTTGAGAAGATATAGTTGAACAGCCTGGGCATGGGAGTTAATCACATATACATAATGTTCACTATTGTAAATAAACTCCCAAGAATGTCCCCTTGCCTATGGCTCCTTGTTCTGATGAGCAGTATTCATGTCACTCAGATGTGAAACCGTTGTTCCTGAGTAAAGATCAGTGTCTCAGTCCACGTCTTCCTCCCTGTGCAGTGTGTAACCTTCAGACCAAAGTGATGGTCCGGCCACACACTCACTGGACACATTAGTGATGCTCCACCTCGATGGTGCTTGTCATTGCTGCCAGAATGTTGTGGGCAGGTGTCACAGAGTTCCGTCATTTTCTCTGTGTGCTCTCAGCACCTTTAAGGTGGAGCTGCACAACACCCCCCCCAACCCCGCCGAGCCCCGAGCCCCGAGCCCCCATCTCTTCTGTGACCGGTGACAGTGTTTTCCTGAAGGGGAAAGGTGCTGAAAGTGTACAAAGGATCTGGTACATTTAAAGTTTCATGGCTGTCTCTCCATGATATGACCTTGATCACAGAGCACAAGCAAACTGCCATCAGACAGACAGACATTCAGAGAAGCTATGGAGTGTCCTCACTGCATGCCGTCATCATCCTCCTGGAATCTTGTGATGATAAGGGCCTCCGCTGTGTCTCCATGACATGAGCCTGAGCACTGAGAGTATATGCGCTGCCATCAGCCACTATGCAGTCAAATGTTCACAGATGCAAGGTGACGATGTCAGAACTGTCCTCACTTCATCTCGTCATCATCCTCCATGAATCTTGAGGCTATAAGGGCCTCCCAAGCGAACTTGCTTCATCTGGGCAGTGCAATGGTCTCATCGCTGGCATTCTTGCCTTTGAGGACCTCATCACCATCATCCCCTTTAACATCCTCCTCATTGGAGGAGATGTGCAGCTCCTCCATCTCCTCCTCAGCCAAGTCCTCCCCACCGCTGCAGCACCAGGTTGTGGAGCACACAGCAAGCAATGATAATGCACAACACCCTTGGTGGATTGTATTGCATTGCAGTACTCCGAACCTGTCGAGGCAGGGGAACCTCATTTTCGTGGCATGGTCGTGGCATGAGCCTCGTTTTACCATCACTCTACTGCAGTATGAGGCCGCCGCACAATCAGCCATGCCCTCTGTGGGTAGCCCTTGTCCCCGAGGAGCCAACCTTGCAGCCTCTCTGAATCTTGGAAGATGTCAGGGATCTGAGACCTGCTAAGGAGGTGGGAGCCATGGACTCTGGGAATCGTGCGCAGACCTGTAGGATACAATTATATGATATAGTGGTCGCACACCAGCTGAACATTCAGTGAGTAGAAGCCCTTACGATTGATGTAGTTGACTCCTTGTTGCCATGGAGATCTAAATGCTACGTGATTGTAGTCGACGGCACCCTGCACTTGTGGAAAACCTGAGATCTGTGCAAATCTCAGCGCTGTTGCTTTCAGGCTTTCCTGATCCTTGGCGAAATGCACAAAGTTCTATGCCTTCACAAAGATGGCGTCCATGACCTCCTGGATACATTTCTGCATGAAGGCTTTCAAGATCCTGCACAAGTCACCTATGAAGCACAGGAAGGACCCACTGGCTAAACATTGAGCAGTACAGTCACTTTCACAGCCACTGGCAGTGGATGCCCTCTACGTCCCCATGGCGCTAAATCCTGTAACAAGTGGCATATGTGACCAACCAGTTCCCTAGGCATGTGCAGTCTTCAACAACACTGGTTATCAGCCATCTGCAGGAAAGACAAGCGTTGTCTATATAGACCTTGTGTCCAGTGACGCCTACAAATGATGGCTGTCTGTGGACCTTCAGCTGCATGTGCAATCGGCCCTGTTGCACCTTCATCGTGAGAGAGGCGCTCCTCCCTTTGCTGAGCCAGGCACCTCCACTGTGCTCTTCTTCTCCTCTGCTCCCTGAAAGCCATGAGCCATACCACTAAATCACCAGGCTCCGTGATCCTAATGTTCTCCTACTGCAGGATCAAAGAGAGAGACACATCGGTTAGCATAGGTATCCTAAGAATTTCTCTCAGTTAATTCTGAAGGCCCCTTCACACATGTAAGAGAGTGCTGGCCATCACTTGGATGGCCAGTGTGTAGTATGCTCAATGGCTGTCCAAAACCCCATCAACCTCTGCCCCACTCCACTTGACCGATTGACGGCAGCTTTGCCCACTGGACTGTCTGCTGTGCTCTCAACTAAGGTGCAGGCACTCTCCTAACCTGCACTGCAAGGCCGCGCTGTTGGCTTGAATCATGATGGATACTGGCCCAAGCCTTAAAGACATTGCTGCAAAGGGGCTGTGAATGCCTCCGCTTGTGACTGCGCCATGGCCACCTTTCGCAAGGGGATTCTACAACTTGCCTAGTCGGCTAGTTGTTTTGCTGTCCCCTAAAATGCACATTAATTTTCAGTCTGCACCCGAAGGGCAAAATGTTCTGGAGCAGTTGGTGACACTTTCATGCCTTTACATTGCTTGAGTGGGCAGAAAACCTTCAGAGGCCTAGCTCCAAGCATGTCAATGGTACTGCTGCTGAACAGTCTCAGCTGTGGAAGAATGCTTACTTTTGACAAGCTTTTCCAAGTGTGTGGCCGTTTCCCTCACCACACCCCCCTCCCCTACCCCCATGGCATATGATTATGTACTACCTTCAGTCTGTGCTGCCTTGCCACCCACCGTTGCTCCCTGGCCTGACCCGCATCAAAGCCCTTGCCCTGGCACCACACTGAAAGCCAGCCAGGGAAAAGCAACTTGTCTGTGTTTCCCACGAATGCACGGTGCCTCTTCCTTGATGTCCGACAGGTGATGCCCACCAGCAAGGTTATGTGCACTCACCTCCGAGTTCCCCTCGAAGTTCAGATCGCCAGGTGTACGCCTTTTAAAGGCAGTCATGAAGCACGCCATTTTGAAATAACGCCAACATTGGCGGTAAATTTGACATGGGGGGATGATTCCGGTGAGCAGGGCTTATAATGAGATGCTAAAGTATTAAAATTAGGTTCCGGACATGCGGTGGCAGGAAACGCAGCCCACCATTGACGGGTAGGGCAGACAATCGCAAACTGGTTTGATGATGGCGTGAAATCGATGTTTGGCCTTCTCGCCATATTGCCCCGCCCTGCCCACCTTGACACCAGACGCCAATGGGACTGGATGATTCCAAACAATATTGCAGCTGGCGCTAAACTAGTGTTTTACTTAGGTTTTGCATAACTTTTCTGGCTTTTGTACTCTATCCTTCTATTTATAAAGCCCAGGATCAAATATGCCTTATTAATTGCTTTATTAACCTGTCCTGTCAAATTCATCGATTTGTGCACAAGCATCTCCTGGTCTTTCTCTTCTTGCATCCAATTTAAAATTGTACCACTGAGCATGTATTGTTTGCCCTCATTATTCCTGTCGAAATGTGTCACCACACACTTTTCTGAATTGAATTTCTTCTGCCATGTGTCCTCCCATTCCACCAGCCTGTCTATGACTTCTTAAAGTCTATCACTGTCTTCCTCACCATTTCATATGCTTCCAAGCTTTGTGTCATCTGCAAATTTCAAAATTATGCCCTGTACCTCCAAATTCACAACATTAATGTATATCAAAAACAGTCGTGGTCCTCATAACGGAACCCAAGGATACCAGTATGCACCTTCTCCAGTCTGAAAAGTGAGCTTTCACCGTTCTGTTTTCTATCCCTTACCCAATTTTGTATCAATGCTGATTCTATCCTTTTTATCCCATGGGCTTCAATTTTGCTGACAAGCCAAATGTGCAGTGCTTTGTCAAATGACTTTTGAAAGTCCATATACATAACATCAACTGCAGTGCCCTGATCCACCCTGTCTATAACCTCATCAAAAATCTCAATCAAGTTAATCAAACATGATTTTCCCTTAACAGATCTCCTCCATTTGTCCATGCTGGCCAAGTGGCTGTCAGTTTTCTCCCTGATTATAGATTCCAAATGCCTATTCACCAGCAGCACTAAACTGACAGGCCTGAAATTGCCAGGTTTATCCTTCTCCCTTTTTTCAAAATATGTGTAACATCTATAATGGTCCAGTGCTTTGGTACCATCCATGTATCTAAGGAGGATTGGAAGATTGTGGCAAGTACTTCTACAATTTCTATCCTCACTTTCCTCAGGAACCCAGGATGCATTCCACTTGGACTGGGTGACTTTTTTACTTCAAGTATTGCCACCCTTTCTAGTACCTCCTTTTTATCTATTTTTATCTTATCCAGTATCTCAGCATTCTTCTACTTTACTATAGCTTTGCCAAAGTTCTACATTTTGGTCCCAAATCACCCCACTGCTTCTCTTTTAATATGTCTATGGATGACCTTTGGATTTTCTTAGCTGCCAATCTATTCTTTACTGTCTCTCTGTCCCTCTTTTTGCCTTTTTCACTTATCCACTATATTTTTATATTGAGCTTGATCCTTCCTTGTATTACCAACTTGACTCCTTTTTCTGCTTCATCCTACTCTCTAAGTCCTTCCTCATCCAGGAAGCTCTGGCTTTGGTTATGCTCCTTTTTGGGAGCTGTAAATAGGCTGTACCCAAACCACCTCCTCTTTAAAAGCCACCCATTGGTCCATTAGACCTCTGCCTGCCAATCTGCTCAACTGTGATATTCTCCACTTGAATCACTTCATTCCCCCTGCAGGACTAGTTGCAGAAATGCCTCTTTCCTCCTTGGGCAGGAAACATAAGGCAGTACGGCCCTGTTGCGGTGGGGTTGGGGCCATAAAATGTGGCGAGCCGTTCAAAAGTCCATGGACTTTGGTGGGGCCATAAGATCCCGCCAGTATAAAATTCCGCCCATACTGATCAAATACTTTCTCCTAACCACCCTTTAGAAATTCTTCCCTTTCTCTGCTCTTAATGCAAGAACCGGCCCATTCAATACTGGACTAGCTAAAGTCTCCCATGTTCACTACTCTATAGCTCTTATAATTTTCAGTAATTCTTTCATAAATTTATTCCTCTTTCTCTTTCCCACTGTTTGGTGGCCTACAAAATACAGCAAAGAGCCAAGTTAGCTCAGTTTGCTAGATGGTTAGCCTATGGATCAGATTAATGTCAACAGTAAAGGGTTAGGTCCCCATTCTGGCTGAGGTAGACTCAGGGCCTGCCTCCTTGTCCTAACCCTACCCACTTTTTCATGGTTTGGTGAATAATCACCAAAGACTTGCCTTTGGGCAGTGAACTGAAGAAGAAAATACAACAAGTAACCTAACAGCTGCATTATTGCTTCTTACCAATGTCATGACATGGCAGATGATGTGTGCCAGGCAGACCAAGGGAAACATGGCCATTCTATCACAACAATTTTGCAATTTGTATTTATTACGAGAAGATGTGTGCACTGAATTCAGAAGTAATGAGTCCACCAAGACTTTTAGAGATTTAAAAATTTAAATTAAAAATGTTATTAACAAAATAAAAGATTTCAAGCACATACGTAAGACTACAATTACTTAATACTTAAACAACTTCTAAAATTCCTAATTAAGCTGACTTCCAGCTACACGCCCCCTTTAAGGCAACAGTCCAAAATAGATTTTAATTTATTTTAAAAATCAGCAAGTTAACACAGTACCCGCTTGACAGTGGAATTCACAATGGCTACCCCCAACTTCAGTTACTGGACACAGCAGACTTATGCAGAAATGGCTGGAGGCTTCTTCATGGCTGTTTCACCCACTTCTGTTAAATCTTACATGGCCCCAACGTATTCTTTCTTTCTCCTTCATATATGTTTATCTCTCTTTAATATGTAAATTCCATTGTTCTATATGCCTTTGGAACTGTACCTTTTCCATAATAGAAAAACTTTCATGTTACCAATATTTTCAGTAACCTTTGGGAAAAATAAACATTCCTTAGCCTTCTTTACCTGGCTATTTGTAAACAAACTAACATCCCTTTGAAATCCAAACAAACCCTTCACTTATCTAAAAATGCAAATTCTCTCCACACCCTACATGCTAAGACAGCATTCAGCACCCCCACATATTTATTCATTAGCATTTCAAGTACATTTCTATACCTAGGGCTGAATTCTCCACTGAGCTCATGATGCGCGCCTGACCTGCTCAAGAGGAAAATGATGCACAATGATGTCGGGCGAGCATCCTGACATCATTGCGCACTCGCAATGATATTTTGGTCAGTGGGGATCGGCAGCGCACCCACCAACAATTAACAGGCCTATTAAGGCCATTAAAGCATTAATTGAATGCAGCTCTGTGCCTCAGGGAACTTACATTGCACCTGCAAACTTCCACCCTCGCCCTCCTCCCGCACCCACCCTGGCAGCGCTCAGTATTGCAATGTGCATTTCAGGCTGGCTGGCCATTAACTGGCCTGCCAGTGGGAAATCAATGTTGGGGCCTGATCGCGGGCAGTGGTCAGCTTCGCGACTGCTCCCGGGTCTGCCCACCGTGCCTGCCCGACCGAGGTAAAAGTCCTGCCCCTAGCTTCCTTTGATAATTTCAAGCTTGCAGTCTACCTGACTCCAAAAGTAATTAAATCACACAGATAGAATCATATACACTCACACCCATGACAATAAACCAGAATAATATTGTTAAAATTATTATACTTTTGTAACAAATCATTTCAAATCATATCTATCTTTCAACCCTCAAGGGTATTATTTCTTTCTACTGCTGTAATCAAAACTGCTACCATTCCTTTTCCCCATCTTTCATGAATACTTTGTATCCAGAAATATTAAGCATTCAATCCTCCCATTACCTCAGTTATCACCACTATATCATATTCAGATGTGCTATATTTATGCCTGGAGCACACTAAGCATATTAACAAGACTTTGTGTACCTACACAAATTTACTCCAAACCTAACTTGGAGCTCTTTATATTTATTATGATCTTAGTTAATTCTGTATTCTTTCTAATTCTGTCTCTCACAGTCCTCTGTGCACTTGGAGTGGAATTTAATGCCCTCCCTGAGAAGAGTTTGGAGATGATGGAGCATTTAATCAAGTGAGAGGGTGCCAGGAGGGGACACTGCTGCCTTCCTGCCTCTGCCCTGATTGAGTCCGGGCAGGAAGGATCGTGAATGGCCTTCGTGCCCTGACACCAATTGAGCCCATAAGTGGAAATATGATGCACTTGTTATCAGGCATTTAGTGCCTGTTTGAGGGACCTGGCATTGGGAAGGGATTGGCCTGCTGAGAGCCACTCCCTTCCCTTTCCTCTGAACCCCTGCCCTGCCCCAACCACCCCACCAGTGACCCCCACCCCACCCTCACTCACCTGTGGCTGGGTCTCTTGCTGGTACTGGGCCTCTGTTGGGTATGTTTGCAGCAGTTACCACCACTCTGCTGGTGGCACTAAAGGGCGATGAGAGCTGCTGGCCTTGGATTAGCTAGCAGCTCTCGGAGGAGTGAGATTGCCACCCCGGGATCAAGGATCCCAGGGAAGCCCTTCTGCTGACCACTTAAGTGTCTGACTGGCACAATTTTGGTGGGCCTCCCCTAAAGGAGGTGGCACAAGGCTCTCAAAGACTCTCCAGCTGGCGGGTGAGGCTCCCAACACCTGCATTAAATTCCACCCCTTATTCTATTTTTTAATATTATAAATTTGGTGCCCAACATCTTTCTAAATTGGTTTAAATCTCCCCACCCCCCAACAGCTTCCATCAATTAAAAGCAAGATTGGGCAGATGGGCTGCCAATTAATATCATCCATTTTATACCCAATCAAAGTTAAAAGCCCTGGTAATTGTTTATATTGCTGTATTCTGATGTAAAAAAATTAACATGATCGTCCTTTTTCACTTCACAGTTGCTCACATGGTCTTTCGTAAATTAGGTCTGGAATCCCTGAACTGTATCCGTGGGATGGATATCTTTGGCCCTGTGAAGATAGGGTTGGGGGAAGGAATATGGGGGAGAGCTGTGTCAGGTCAGCTCCCAACACATTGCTGCCTGTCAGCTATTTTCCCAGGAGCAGATTGGGAACAAGGACAGCTGCCCGATCCTCAGAGAGGAGCAGCCAATTAGTCAAGCCAAGGACCCACCAAAGGGCCACTTGTCGCAGCTTTTTACCAACATTGGAGTGACACCCCTCCTGACTACAATGCAGGTAGCCGAGGATATCTTTATGTTGAGGCACCTCACACTCGTCTTCCTGCCTCGGAGGTGCCCATCTCTCTCAGTGGGGCTGCCTGCCTGACATCACTGCAGGCTCTCTGACTGGACTTGCAGCATTGGATGCCCACCCATCATCCTTAATAAGACGGCAGCCAATATAGGAGCCACCTCCCAGAAAGTTGCTCCAGCGAGCACACTGACAGCATGGGCAGGCTCAGGAGGCCATATGGGCCTGATGTCAGAGTCCTGACCCCTGCCGAAAAATCCAGCCCAATATTTCCAGAAGCCAGAGTGTCAGAAAAATGAAAGAGACTTTTATAGAAGTTATGTTATGAGCCTTCTCTTTCTGAGCAGAGTGTGACCTCTTCCAAACAGCTTTAAATTTATATAGAGAAAACTTCAATTCCTAGCAATCCTGGCTAGTAAAAGGTTAAATGGTACATTGTCCTACGTCATTTTCTTCTCTTTCCTGACCGACTGCATATAACAGCATTGCACTGTGCATGTTGAATGTATATGCAATCCCAGTTTATCACCTTCCTAAATAAGAGGATCAAGGTTTTCCCCATTTGAACTATCTTAAATTTGTTTTTACATTTATGTGTGGAATCATATTTTAAAGAACTGCGCTTATCCAAGTGTGGCTTCATGAAACAGCCATTAAATCATTTAAAGTGCGATTAAGGTGAAAGAGATTGGCAGCAACTATTATTCTGGGAGTAGACATGCAGGCTGGCATTCTAGTCCTTGGGGAGGTTTCAGTGAAAAGCTGTGAATTTCTGGTAATTGTGTTTTTAGGAGAGGACTTTATTGTTCAGCTGCAAGTGCAGTTTGCTGATGAGATCAGAGCTATTGCTGTTAGCCATGAGATGGCCTGCTGAGTGGGCTTCTGCATCAGAGATAAGAAAATTAACCCGTTCACAGCACAATAGCCTTTGAATTAATATCTACATATGTGTAAATAAGAACATTCTATATCCTCAGGTAAAAGAATAGAAACTTGGTCTTATCATTTATCTTATCTGAGAAATAATTACTGTAGCTACCAGACCATCACAAACTCAGGATTTGCAGTTCTTTGATGGGACCAGATTCCTTCAACAACATTTGGTAAACAAAATACATATTTATAAATCTTTTGTCATTGTATCCACTACATCAGGTAACTTAAAAATGGCAGTGAAAAGGTAGCGCCATTTTGAGCCTGGGGCTATAGATAGGACCTCAGAGCTTCCTGCTCCACATAAGCACTTGATCCGGTTTTCTGGATTGGAGATGGTGGAATATCAGGTGGCTTGGATGTAGCCTGTGGCATGAATAAGATCAAGGGGCCGGGGGTGAGGATGATGGGAGGATGGCAAGGGTGTCAATTATTTTTCTGGAGATAGTCAGGCACTGTTGTCCTGACAACCTAGTGGCAGTAAGAATAGAATCAGGAGATGGCACTGTTAGTTTAGATATTGCCAGACTGAAGGGATTCAAATAGGACAGTGTTTATTGAACAGGCCAAGTGTCTAACATGCACACATCCACATAATCATGTTTAGAAGTCTCTCAATCAAGTTACAAATAAACCTACACCTACAGGTAGAATTTCTGTTTGCCCAACATGGATCGAGTATTCTCTTCACACAAAGAGACATCCCACTTAAGGACTTGGGAAGTAGCAGGAGTAGGCTAGTCGGCCCCTCAACCCTGCTGCACAATTGAATAAGATCATGGCTGATCTGATCATTGCCTCAATTCCATTTCCTGTCTGTCCCCCATAACGTTTGGCTCCCTTGTCAATCAAAAATCTGACTCTTGAATATTCTCAATGACCCAGCCTCCACTGTTCTCTGGAGTAAAGAATTCCAAAGATTAACAACCCTCTCAGAAAAGAAATTCCTCCTCAACTCAATCTTAATTTTGAGACCCCTTATGACGAAACTGTGACCTCTAGTTCTAGATTCCTTCACAATGGGCAAGATCCTCCCTGTTAAGCCCACTTAGAATTTTTTTATGTTCCAATAAGATCACTTCTTATTCTTCTGAACTCTAATAAGTAGGCTGAACCTTTCATGTAAGACAACCCCCTCATCGTAGGAATCACATTTTCTCACATTATACTCCATCTGCCAAATTATTGCCCATTCACTCAACCTATCTTTATCCTTCTGCAGACCAAATCCATAGAGCTTAGTGTAGGTTGGCAGAGCAAAGCTTTAGGGACTTGAACTATATGAACAGTATTGTTGGAGCATAACTAACTAAATGCACAGATTTTACCAGAGTTGCTCACATTGCTTGCAAATCTAGGATAGCCCTGGGAGCAAGAGGTGGCAACAGCTTGCAGGTTATCTAGGTCCAACTAAAAGAGTCCCAGATCCCCATGGTGGGTTTACCTACCAAATTCAGCCAATGAGTCAGATTAATTAGTTAGTGATTGGCACCATAGATTTTTGGTCCAAATACCAGACTAGGAACATTGTCACAAGTGTGGCAAAAAGGGTTAGCTCAGAGCTTCGATCTTCACCTATATCAACCCCAAGAAAGACCCTGCTTGCCTTGGCCCATCCCAAGGAAGACATTTGCCATCAGATAACTGACAAACATGGGTTTGAACCCATACTAGGCAGACAGCAGGTACCTGGAGCTTCTCGTGAGTGGCATCATAAGCAACATAACTCACCATAAAACACGTGCACATTTTCAGCATCCTTTTAATCATAGTAAGGGCATACACCGGCTCCCATTGAACTGTTTTTTCCTTTCCAACCCAATTATTGAAGATTCATGTATATATGAATGTGCATTCTTATAATGTTGGAAGCATTAAATTAGATCCCGGTTACTTGCATCCACTCATTCAATGCTCAGAATATCTGATACCCAGCATTACATGCTGTATATCAACACACATCATATGGGTGGTTGCCACGAAGCCTTTATACTGCACTAGTCAGCCATTCAAGCAAATTAACAAATACACCCTGGGGGACAAGCCCTATACCCTGATGCTGTGGCTGCTGACACATTGCCATATGGCGTACGATGTATCAACACAGCATTACAATTCTACATGTGCAGTGGCCAGGAAGGTGATGGAGATGACTATTTGGACTGTGAAAAGCCACTTCAGTTCAAATTAAACAGTACTCTAAACTGATTACCAGGTAAGTTGGCACTACCAGTGCTGCTGACACTTCATTCAAGTTTCTCTTTATCACTTTCAATATCATAACCACCACTCCAAAGTAGCTTTTGATGAAAATAAGATAGCTATTGATTAATGTGCTTCTTCCCAAATAGCTTCTCTTGCCTGCTGCTACAAATGCTTTGCTAGGAATGAGCAGACTGCTTTCTATTCATCACAAGATACAGCAAAATGATTTCAGACATTTCAATGATGATCTATTGTATCAAGAGAGCAATGCTCCTTTTAAAGAATGGCATTTTGAGCAGCTGGAATTCTCCTATCAATCGACCCTGCAGTTTTCAAAACAGCAAGGGCCTAGTTAATGATGTAGGCAAATAATGACTGTAGTAATGGTGACAGTTAAAATAAATCAACTTATTTAACACTCTGTACTTTTTCCAGCAGTTAGTCCAAGCCTGATGAATTCCAAACCTTCCGCTGGCAATCAAAAACGTACAGTTTAGCAGAACTAAAGCAGAGTAAACTTTGATTTAGGTCTTAACAAATGCAATCACTTATTGGGCTTAGCTTCCAAGTTCCCCAGTGTCGGATTAGCGGGGTACCCCAAAGATGCGCTGGGGAACCCCTCTCGGAAATCACAAGTAAGATTTGCATGGTAATTGCCCAGAAGCACAAACTTCCTCTGGGCAATTGCCCTGCACTGGGAACCATCCAAAAATGTGATTTATATTTCAACCTTCGGATGGTTCTGGCTTGTTCCACCAATAGTTAAAAAGTTAGAAGAATTAACACCTCTTCTAACATTTGGGTAACTATTGTAAAGACCCAGATCGACCCACCCATGGAACATGCCTCACACCCCTGACCTCCCATGGGACTCGCCCCACCAACCCCCGACTAACCACCCCTCCATGTCATTCCCAACCCCCCCATGGGATTCCCTGCAGTGCCTGCATGGGACTGCTCCCCACTCCACTGCTGGCCCAACTCTCACCCCGACACCTGCCTGAGCGTTGATGCTCCCACCCCCCCACCACATGACCCTGCCCGACCCAGCCTGACCAACTCCCTCCTGCATGCCCGACCTGACACCCCTGCATCCCCCACCGAGGTCCGACCACGCCCAACCCCTCTCACCGAGGCCCCAAACCGAGGTCCGAAAACCCCTTGCCTCCACATTGAGGCCCAGCCACCGCCCCCTCAGAAGGTCCAACCCCTCCCCGAGTTCCAACCACACCCTCAAGGTTACACCACCGTCCCAACCCCTCCTGAGGTCTGACCCCCCTCCCCCACTGAGGTCTGGCCCCCTTCCACCTCACTGGGCTCCAATGCTCTCCCTTGAAGTCCAACCCCACCCCCAAGGTCCAACCACCTCACCACCCCACCCCCCCAACCCAACGAGGTCTAACACTCCCACAATGTCCAACCCTCACCGAGGTCCGACCCCACCTGCAAGATTGGCCCAACCCCATCCCCGACGTCTAACCGCCTCCAACCCCCTTCACCGAGCTCCTTCCCAGCCAACCTTCCACCACATTGCCACCAAGGTCTGACACTCAACAATACACCCCACCGAGGTCTGACCCCTCCCCCTGAGGTCCGACTCACCACCCCGTCCCCACCAATGTCCAACCCCATCCCCAAGGTTCAACCATCCCCAGCCCTGCCTGAGATCCAGCCCCCCCAAAGAGGCTCAATACTACTCCCCCACCTTTCCCCACTGAGCTCCGACCCTCTCCCCTAACGTCTGAGTGCCCATCCCTCCCCCGACCGAGAACAAAAACCCACCACGAAGTCTGACATCTCCCACCCCACCCCTGAGGTCTGACTGTGCCTACTGTCCCCTAATGGCGTACGACCCTCCCCCTCCCCCACGAGGCCTGACCCCCAACACCCCATCTCATACCAAGTCCAACCGGCTGCCTCCACCCCCCCCGAGGTCCGACTGCCCACTACCAACCCCTCTGAGGCCTGACCTCTGACTGTCCCTCCCCTGCCCGTATCTCCAATCCCCCCCCCCCCACCCCCCCCCAAGTCTTATCCACTTACCTTAGAAACTTACCTTCTCCGTGGCCTGTCAAGGACCTTTATGTTTCAATGGGACTTTTAACTTAAGTGGCATCTCTGAATATGAACAACCTCTGATTTGTCACACATCCAAAGTTGGACAGGCAGAAATTCCCTCCAGCTAAATATTGGAAAGACTAATGACATCATCTTTGGTCCCCAGTACAAACTCAATACCCTGGCCACTGACTCCAACTCTCTCCCTGGCCACTGTCTGGATTGGAGCAGATTGTTTGTGACCTTGGCATCCTATGTGACCTTCAATAAACTTCCGATTCCATATTCATTTCATTACCAAGGCTGCTTAATTCTGCCTCCATAGTCTCGCCAATTTCTCTCCCTGCCTCAACTCATTTGCTGGCTTTTGACTGTTGGTGGAGGGTGGAATGTTGGCAAACAGATTGGCCAACTATTCTTCAAATAATGCTATGGGATCTGTGACGACCAACTGAACTGGCAGGCAGGACATCATTTAATGTCTCGTATAAGCATATAACCTTAGAAATTACGTTGAGAATGTGAGCGAAGGAATGATAATACTCTATCCGCTATTTTACTGGAAGGGATAACCCAGTCCAAGAAAAAAAATTAACGCTTGGATTGAAACAACATTCGGAGTGATTCCGTAGGGTAGCAATGTTTTAACAATTTTCCTGCTAACATCACCAACAGAAATTTTCAGCCTATAATTTTTAAATGGCATTTCTGTTCTCAAAAAAAGTTGTGCAATTTGAAAAGGCACAGACCTAGTTCGGCCTCAGTTGAGTAGATCTTAGATTGTAGGTAAATCATTTGAATGTCTTTCTTTCTACTTGTAGTAATAGTGAATTAAATATAGATTTAGCCACAGCAGAATACATGAAAATGTACCAATCTTTTCTCACTTTATAAGGTGCACATGACTTAAAAGTGGCACTTTAAGTGCCGTAAGCTGCAGGGCTATGGGCCGGGTGCAGGAAGGTGGGATTAGAAAGGGCATGTGGTTGTTCTTCGGCTGGCATGGACAAGATGGGCCGAATGGCCCTCTTCTGTGTTGTAACTTTTCTATGGTTCTATAGTAAAATTCAAGCATCAGATTAGCTGGCACTAAATCAAGCTAGAACTTCTTACCTAGGAGGCTGCGTTACACTGGTTTACATCCATAGTAGTTGTATTCTAACTCCCACACAGAAAAAAGATGCATTCTAAAGTGACCATAAGGGGACTTTTAAAACTTTATATGGAATGTTAATGTTATAAAAAGATGGAGGCTCTTTCCTGTCCCTTCCTAAAACTTAAAAAATGAGCTACATTGTGCATGCTTTAAGTATACTTGCAGCGTTCTTATGTGTCCATCTATACTGCAATCTTACTTATTCTGCTGGTTGTACATTGCAAATCAGCACTAGCAATGTGAGACTAGTAGCTGCAATATAATGCACATTCAAAGTTTTGTGCATTAGCAAACATATCAGTACAGAGTATAGGAAGTGGTGCACCATTATTTTGACTTTTTGAAGCACGATATGCATTTTATCAGGTGTAACAATAACATCAGGAAAGCTGACTACATTTAGTGACATGTGTTTATCCCCAAACAACACATGTTCATTATGATATATTGGCCTAATTCCATGTTCAGGAACCTTAATAGGAAGCAACAGTGGTCCTTCTGGTACTGTTAATAGCATGCATCCCCACTGGACAATACCTTAACAGATCTATCTGGTTACAGTCCAATAGGAAATTTCTAATGGGAAGGAGTGTGAGAGTTCAGATGCATGCACCTTCCCACAGAAGGCTTTATCAGGTCACAGTTTCATAACCTTGCTTTCCTTAGTCAAGGGGAAATGTAATAATACCAGAATTCTGGAGGTCAAGGATACATAGGATTCTCCGAGATCGGAGCCCTAGTTCAGTAATTACAAATAGATTTAGTTTCCTACATTTATTCACTGACAAATACTGCTCCATCTGAAGACATTATCTAATTTATATTCAGATTATGGTATTGTACACACAGAGTTAAGATGAGCATATTTATTATTTTTTCCCTCTTTTTTAGTTTGGAATGCAGTGCTTTGTTGCTAATATCCAAAACTTAAACCACCATTTATTACTTTGATATGGTAAATTATATAGCTTATATTCATAATAAACACAGAGCCTTACTTAGTAAGCTAACATGAATTTATAATATGTTGTATTTTTTCTCCTCTACATTTAGATTCTTTACATATTGATATAATTCATTAATTTTAGTTATAACTTGTTACTGTTCATTTTGAAATCAAAATTTAATTTTTTAAAAAAATTTCAAGTCTTACTGATTGGTAAGAGGAGAGTTCTTCTGAGGTTAGCATAGAGGCATATTTCCTTGCAGTAAGACCTTTAAATTAAGTACCCATGAGGAATCTGATCCTGGATATTCTTCATGCTGATGTTAGCTGCAAAAGGTGGAACGTGTTGGGTTGTATTTAATGCAGCCTGTCATGGTGGGAGAGGCCCCGTGTCAGTCTCCTAGCAGCGGCAAAACTCCTCCCCACCCCCCGATTAACCCAGATGGCAAAAGAGGTTGATGCGGGACTCCTGTCCACCAAGATGTCAAACAGGTTCACTGACGAGCCAATTGACATCCATTATCCCTGAACCCAATGCAATTTACATCCATTGTCCCTGAACTTGATCTATCTTTTAAGTCCTTACAGAGGTCAAGGACTGTTAACATTCACAAAAAAAATTGCTTCAGATCATTTGTTGGCCAAAACAAGACCACATCATAGTGACTCACTGTACTGAGACAACATGGTGCCTCAGGGATTACATGGGAGCCGCAAGTCATCCCCCACCACCCCCCCCACACCCCCCACCCCCCCACCCCTCCTGAAGGCTGCCCAGCAGACCCAGCAGCCTCCTGGGAGATGTTATCAGCACCAATCAAGAGACATGGCATGGGGGGTGGGGGGAGGTGGGGTGATGATGAAAATGCTCCTGCCCCTGTCTCTGACTCCACTACCCCTACTCCTGCTACCCCTTTGCATCCCACCCTCACTCACCTTCAGCCTGGGGTCCCACGGCCATCCTGGGCTTCTGATGGGTGCATTGCTGACAGTTATCACTGCTCTTAGTGCCAATGACAGCAATGAATAGGTGCCAGCCTCTGATTGGCTGCCAGGATCCTTAACCCCTTAATCTAAGGCCCAACGCCGGCCATTTACTACTGTTGGGCCTCCTCTAAGGAACTGACAGGAGTCCCATGCCAGTTTTCCAACACCATTCTGTCTGTTCCATCTATCAGACTGTAATGAGCATCCACAACCCAGAATAACTAGCAATCTGGGACAATAGAGTTTATGACTTCTTCTTTAGTGAGTGGAGTGACTTAAATAATAACAGTAAAGTTACTTGGCTAACTACTTCAGAAGCATCTACTTGGGTTGTTTCATATATCTGTATCAGCTT
The DNA here is from genome assembly GCF_017639515.1 of Carcharodon carcharias. Lineage (NCBI taxonomy): Eukaryota > Metazoa > Chordata > Chondrichthyes > Lamniformes > Lamnidae > Carcharodon > Carcharodon carcharias. The sequence continues at coordinate 33,930,083 of NC_054480.1, forward strand.
GGGCCTCAAAAATGACAAATGTGTTTCTCTTTGATTTGATAGGAAGGTAGAGGCAGAGGCATCCTCCTATTTTGGGAATATATTAGCGGTCTCCTTTACATTGGAGAGACCAAACGTAAACTGGGTGACCGCTTTGCAGAACACCTGCGGTCTGTCCGCAAGAATGACCCAAACCTCCCTGTCGCTTGCCATTTTAACACTCCACCCTGCTCTCTTGCGCACATGTCTGTCCTTGGCTTGCTGCATTGTTCCAGTGAAGCCCAACGCAAACTGGAGGAACAGCACCTCATCTTCCGACTAGGCACTTTACAGCCTTCCGGACTGAATATTGAATTCAACAACTTTAGATCTTGACCTCCCTCCTCCATCCCCACCCCCTTTCTGTTTCTTCCCCCTTCCTTTTGTTTTTTCCAATAATTTATATAGATTTTTCTTTTCCCACCTATTTCCATTATTTCTAAATCTTTTATGCCCCCCCACCCCCACTAGCGCTATACCTTGAGTGCCCTACCATCCATTCTTAATTAGCACATTCGTTTAGATAATATCACCAACTTCAACACCTCTGTGTTCTTTTGTTCTTTTGTCTGTGACATCTTTTGATTATCTGCTCCTATCACTGCTTGCTTGTCCCTACAACCACACCACCCCCTCCACTTCTCTCCCCCCACCCAACACCCACCACCACCACCAACACCCCCCCCCCCCACCCCAACCTTAAACCAGCTTATATTTCACCCCTCTCCTTGGATTCAACCAGTTCTGCTGAAGGGTCATGAGGACTCGAAACGTCAACTCTTTTCTTCTCCGCCGATGCTGCCAGACCTGCTGAGTTTTTCCAGGTAATTCTGTTTTTGTTTTCAATTATGTAGTCTTGCTTTGGCCTGACTGAGGGGCAGAAGTCTCACCTCCAGCCACCCATCAAATTCTGCCCATGAAACTGTCAGATTGGTTCACTGATGTCCTTTATGGAAGGAAGCCTGCTGATCTTACCTGGTCTGGTTAACAGTTGACCCAGTCCCACAATAGCACGGCTCATTTCTGACTGCCCTTTCCACGCAGTTTAGGAATGGGCAATAAATGATGGCCTTGTCAGGGGTGCCTACATCCTGAAAAGAAATTTTAAAAATAGGAGGGGGTTGCCCACTATAAATATAGAGATCATTTGAGAAAGATCAGCACCTAGGTGTTTGAAAATTTTGCAGGATCCTGTAGACACAGACTAATTCTGTTTCAATCATATTGAGACAAATGCTACCTGTATTATTTTGCTGCTGGTTAAGTCTTTATACAGTGTCTTTGAGTGATACTCAGTAATGAATCTAATCTGGTGTGAACTGTCGCTTCATATGGTATCTTGATTTCCCAATATGCTGGTTGTGGTCTGAAACTTTGGATGATTACTCATCTGCTTTACCCACTGGGAAAGTGAAATGCAATGAGGCATGTTGTGCTGTTACAAATAGAACACATATTGGGCATTCTCAAGGCACAATTCTGTTGTGTTGGATTAATCTCTAGATCAGTTACAAAAAACTGCTCAAAATCTAAGGCTCCTTTTTGCATTGTAGCCTGATCATATCACATGTGTTATGATCCTCTTTTGAAGAATTAGATTAGTAATTTCATACAGTAGGAGTAAAATGTCTTATTACTTGAAAGATTAGACTATGTGAGTTGAAAGTATCAGGGCCTGCCAAATTAGGTACATTTTTTCAAAACTGTAGAAGTTTCCATCTGTACTGATGATCACTTGGAAATTTTATTTGGATTGATCAATGCTTATTTGACCTGCTAGAGATTTTTTTTTGTTTAAATTCCTAAAGAGAGTTTTAGGGGCCAGCAGTTGGTGCATTGTTCTGTTCTGTGGTTTTAATTATAATTAGTTTTAATAGCAATTAAGTCTTGGGAGTCTTGGGATCCCTTGTACGCCTTATTAAAATCTGGGGACCACGCGTAAATTATCCTATGTGGATTCTAGTTACACTCAGGTTCTTCAAGTATTAGTTATGCAGTCATAGAATTTGGGTAAATTCCATAATAAATATAAGGCAAAAAAAACTACACATTCTTTTTTGGAGATAGCAATAAAGAGTGCTAATGGTTTTCTTTTGCATAAAATAAGCCAACTTTTTTCCAAATGGCTACTGCAGGATTGTGAGCACCATCTTCAGGAAAGACATCTGCTGATCTAGATAAATGGCAATTAAAGCTAAACTCCTGCTAATACAATGCATTAGAGACGTGTCTTTTGTTTCTTCAAGTGTGACCTTGGGATATGTTTGCAGAACTTTTGAACAAAGTGTGTTGATAGGCCAGAGTTATTTGGACAATGAGGTTGTTTTGACGTCTCACAGTATATGTAGCAGCTGGAAGATATAAAATGAGGATCTTTTGAGTCCTGCTGCCTAACACACAATATGACATGCAAATCCATAAAAGTTTGATCAATAAGCCAATAACTTTTTATATTACATGATTGATGACATTGTGAATATAATTACGATTTGATAAGTCTATTGTATCTAGTTAAGCATTTTCATAATTCAAGATAATAAGTGAGCAATATTTTAGAAATGACTAATTATGATATGATAATGTTACAGGTATTTTATGGCCTGAATTTCACGCTAGACTTGCACGCCAGGTCGGCAGAAGCGGATGGGGGTGTGGAATCCGCTTTTGGCTGTCATCGTGTTGCAAGCGCAATTTCACACTGGATAGCCAATTAAGATCTGCCCAGCATGAAATGCGCCTTCTCACTGGTTGAGAAGGGCCAGGCGGGGGCAGGAACCTGTCGGACGCCGGGTCCAATGGCAACCTGGCAGCCACTTTAAAACCGGCAGAGGCAGCTCCCTGAAGGCTGCCAAGGGAGAATCTTTGGAGTCTGTCCACTTCATTCAACAATGGCCTCAACAATGGCTGGAGATGTCAGGTGGGAGGGCAAGTCGGGTGGGCACTCAGGCCTTCATTTCTCGGACGAGTGCCTCACGGTCCTTGTGGAGGAGGTTGGTGTTAGGTAGGACACTCTAATACCCAGGAATGGAAGGAGGAGGCCACCACACCTGACCAAAAAAGCTTGGGAGGAGGTGGCAGCCAAGGTTAGCGGCCACGATGTTGTGCGGTGCACATGGGTGGAATGCCGCAAAAGATTCAATGATTTGCTGCGCTCGGCAAGGGTGAGTATCAAGTTGGCATGGGTCAGTGTGGAGAAGTGTTAAGGGCTGGCTGTTCCTCCATGGAGATCAGGGGTGTTAGACTCTGAGTTCCAACTGTCACTGACACCAGAACCAGCCAAGGGGGTGAGCCCTGGCTGCTTGGCCTGAGTGCTTTGCAGGTTGAGGGCCATGACACAGATGTGCCCTGCAAGGTGTCCCTTTACAGTTAGAGAGTGGACAAATCAATGCTCCTCTGCCTTTCAGAAAAGAAGGCATAACACCAACGAAAGAACTAAGACAGGTGGAGGCCCCCCAAACTTCCTCATTCTGACAAGGTACGAGATGGATGCCTTGGAGCTGGAGTGCCACTGGTCAGCCAGTCGTGGAGAGGCAGGGGTCTCTGACAAAGGTAAGAGTGCATTGCACAGTTTGAGAATTTCGGATTGTGCAAACATTCTTGTGTATCCTCATTATTAACCTGGAGTCCCCATTGATCACTGAAAGACGATGGCACCATAATGCAGATCTCCATTGTCTCACCAGGGTGTCTGGCATGTGCAGTGACAGTGTGATGACTTAAACTAATGCCATGTTGTTGTTTTCCCCTAGAATTGCCAGCTTGCCCATGAACGCAGGACTCCGAAGAGCCGCCCTTGACGCCAGAGGACTACTGGGCTTTAGATGCACCTGCATCACACCCTCTATCTGAACGAAGAACCAGTGCAGATACCAGCACCATGGTGGGCATTAGATCATTAGCTTGAAAGTCGGTGCATAGCAGTGAGGGCACTTCACACTCACTTGAGGAGCAGGCGGAGGCTGAATGTGCCCAAGGCACTGGCCGTCAGAGGACTGCTGGAGACCAGGACAATGCTGATTCGAAGGCAGATGATGAGCCTTTGGAGTCGTCCATTAGGCAGCAGATGCTGGATGTCCTGCGGGATGTGTAGTAGGATCAGACGGAGATCCATGAGGGTATGCATGCTATGGTCTCCGTTGTGGAGGAGTCCATGCAGTGCATGAACACTGTTTGACCCTCATGCTGAGTGCACTGCTTCCACCATTGAGAGAGTGGCGACTCTCATGGAGAGGCAACTTCAGAGACAGAATCAGGGGTTCCTGGGGTTGTGCTCGGACTTGCAAGCCCTCACACAGGCAAAGACCTCAGGAGGTCAGTGCCAGTGTGGGAGATGGATGAGGCACCCAGTATCCCAGTTAGGTGCCCCATCCATATCAATGGTGAGCAGGGAGGTCCAGAGCAACCTCATATTGGCGCATGAGCTGCTTGTCATCACTGCGGGCTGCTCTCAGGGCACTCTGCATGATGGCAGCAGTTCCTCTGCCCCTCTGCCAGTGACTGTAGCATTTGATGAGGCTGTGATGACTACAATGATGCCATTTGTAGCACTGGCTGCTCCCTCCCAGGCGAGGCCAGCAGAGGCTCGACTGGCAAGAGGACGACCACTGAGGTCATCAAGGCCAACAGGACAGTACAGTCAGAGGTGCCTCCAATGCTGTTGCCAGCGAGGGGGGACAACAAGATGCAGCACTCACAAACATAAGTTTAAGGCACTGTGAGCACAAGAGGAACTATTCATGGGTGATCTTCTGTTCTGCAATTTTTGTTAATATCTTTACTGGTGTGACATTTAACACCATATATTGTTATGTTCATTTGATGTGTGTGCCAACATGATATAAATTTTGCTTTTGTCTTAATGGCCTGAGTATGCTTCACTTGTTTTGTAGGTGCAAAGCATGCAGTATCTCATGCTGGATGTGAATGGCTCTAAACTTTACTGCGCAGGCACTGAGGGGACTTTGGGTTCAAAGGAAAGGGTCATTTCAAACATCCAGGATGGAGGCGGCACTCCTGGCATGAGGTGGAAGCAGATCTTTGGCAGCCTAGCTGAAGGAGCATTGGATCAAGATATCCCTCATGTCCTTGCTTCCCTGATGGATCCAGAGGTCTGCCTCCACATCCTCACCGTATTCCTCACTGAGCATATCTAGTGACTCACCACTGGATTCATCCTCTGTGGCCTGTGGAGCTGCCTGAAGAATCTCTTCCTCCAGTTGGTCCCCTCTTGCCAGTGCCAGATTGTGGAGAGTGCAGCATGCAACCACTGTCAGTGAAACCCACTCTGAAGGGCATTCTAGTGCTCACCCTGAATGGTCCAGACATTGGAAGTGCATCTTCAGAAGATCTATGGTCATCTCTATCATTGCCTTTGTGGAGGTGAGTGCTATTATAACATTGCTCTGCCTCTGTTCTTGGGTGGCGGAGAGGTGTCATAAGCCACCTTTTTAACGGATAGCTCTGATCATCCAGCAGCCATTCATCCAGTTGTGCTGAAGCAGTGAACAGCCTTGGCAACTGTGAGTGTCTGAGGATGTAAGCATCATGGGAGCTGCTGGGGTACCTCGCACAGACTTGAAGAATCTACAGCTTGTTATCAAAAACTATCTGGACGTTCATCGATGGAAACCCTTCCTGTTGATAAAGGCACCTGGCTGACCTGCTGACGCCTTGATGGCTTTATATGTGCAGGCGATTGCATCTAGGATGCAGGGAAACCCAGAAATCGCTGCAAACCCTATGGCTTGCTCAGCCTGACTAGCCTTGTCCGTACGGAAATAAATAAATGTCATTACCCACATGAAAACCAACTTGTCGCAACTGTGGACAGCTGTTTGGGACACTCCACAAAGATCCCCCAATAACCACTGGAAAGAGCTGGAGGCATAGAAGTTGAGGCCACTGTGACCTTCAGAGCCACTGGCATGGGGTGTCCACCCACACAGCTGGAGGTGATCTCAGGCCCAATCATCTGACAAATAGAGGTCACTGTCTCCCTGGAGAGGTGAAGCCTCCTTCAGCATTGCACCTTGGAAACATTGAGATAGTTGCATCGCTGCCTGTAAACCTTGGCAGCAGGATAGTGGCATCTTCTGCAGCCCCTTAAGCCTTGGACTGCCTGCTGGCCCTGCGTACCTTGTGCCTGCGCCTCTCCTCCCACTAGAAGCTGAATAGGGACACCTAGTTTCCTGCCCCTCTTTTCCTCCTCAGAGGAGGTGCCACCAGTGGAGAGCACAATCCTTTTTTACCAGGGTAAAAGAAGGATGGCTGGTGTCCAGAAGGGTCCACACAGTCAAAATCCTCCAGGGGCCTTGGAGACACCAATGAGTTCTGAAATGAAGCCTAGAAATGCTAAGACTGAAGCTCAAAACAGAGATGAAGCTGTCAAGTTCAAATTAGCAACCAGCAGCAAACTATCTCCTGAACACCTCAACACTCAATGGCAAGGCTGCTGACCCTTTTTATCCTGTCCTTGGATGAGGTTTTGTTAAAAGTGGGCTGCCCGCTGCCCATTTTGCCCATGCGACAAGTGTAAAATTGAGCGGGCAACATAAAATCAGGATCAATTGCCTTTTTAATGGGCTTAAGTGGCCCTTTAATTGTTGGCGGGCGCAGTTCTGACACCCAAGTGCGCCCACCGACCTGAAGATTTTTCGTTGGACGTTTGTCTGATGTCATCTCGCATGTGCCTGCCTGCGAGATGTAAAATTCTGGCCCATGGGTACGAAAAATAATGACAGTTTTATTGTTCATGTATCTTTCGTCATAAATAAATAAACATGTTCACAAATTCTAAATTGTAATGGCTGTACGATTGCATTGAGGTGCTTAGTGAATCACACAGTAAGAATACTTTGTGGGTTGTGTAGAGTTCAGCTAAATTTAAAATATTAATGCAGCCAAAAAGAAACACCCAAGTCAGGAACAGATCAAGCAATGTACTGTTTAGATAACTCTCAACAGAATCCAAAACCCTTTAATGACAGAAATATGTTGGCACTGTTAAAACAATCAGATCAAAAATGCTTGGAATCCCTCACATTTAATTTGCTTATGATTGACTTTTAGCCAGATTTTCATTTGAAAGAAAGAATAATACTGATAGAAGAATTAGTTTTCCATGGGAAGTGTGCATTTTTTCTTAATTTTTATTTTGATTGTGCAACAGGATTGTATAAAGATCACCAAGACTTTTGAGTTAATACACAAATGCTACAACAATGTTCAGATTCTGGGTTCTAAAAGTTTACAATGAGACATATAACATTTTGAGGTGTGCCTACAGGCAAAGGCTCCAACACACCAAAATCTTGATTGGTTTCTGGAAAAGTTTGAATCAGTCAAAAACACCATCATTTACTTCACTGTCTCTGAAATCATTGAGTCTGGCTCTTGGCCCTTCTACCAGAACCTTCAGAACCGCACCTGCCAACAATTAAAGGGCGACTTAAGGCCATTAGAAAGGCAATAGATCCTGATTTTACGTTGCCCACGTGATTTTGCACTTATTGCATAGGCAAAATGGGCAGGTGGGCAGCCCACTTTTAACAAAACCTCATCCAAGGGCAGGATAAAAAGGGTCTGCAACATCGCCATTATGAGTAGCGAGGAGTTCAGTAGATAGTTTGCTGCTGGTTGCTTATTCGAACTTGACAGCTTCATCTCTGTTTTGAGCTTCAGTCTTAGCATTTCTAGGCTTCATTTCAAAACTGGTGTCTCCAAGGCCCATGGAGAATTTTGACTATGTGGACCCTACTGGGCACCAGCCAGCCTTCTGTTACCCTGGTAATGGGGATTGTACTCCACTGGTGACACCTCCTCTGAGGAGGAAGAGAGGGGCAGAAGGGAGAGGAGGCCAGGTGTCCCTATGCAGCTTCCAGTGGGGACAGTTTACAGCTATCTTATCTCCAGTCCCTTCATGATTTTGAACACCTCCACTAAATCTCCTCTCAACCTTCTCTTCTCCAAAGAGAAAAGCCCCAACTTTACCTTACTATTCTTGCATCTGAAGCCTCTCATCTCTGAAACAATTCTTGTGAAACTTTTCTGCACCCTCTCTAGTGCCTTTACATTTCTCCTAAAATGCCATGCCCAGAATTGGACACAATACTCCAGTTGAGGATGAATCAATGTTTTATAAAGGTTCACTCTAATTTCCTTGCTTTTGTACTCCATGTCTCCATTTATAAAGCCTATGATCCTGTACGCCTTTTAAACCACTTTCTCAAGCTGCAATGCCACCTTCAACAATTGGTGCACATATACCCCCAGATCCCTCTGCTCCTGCACTCACTTTAGACTTGTACCTTTGTTTTATTTTGCCTTTCCATGTTCTTCCTATCAAAATGTATCATTTCTCACTGTTCTGTCTTAAATTTAATCTGCCGTGTGTACTCCCATTCCATTAGCCAGTCTATGTCCTTTTGAAGGTTGTTGATGAAGGCGCTGAGATCTACAAACTTGAGGTATTGGTTCTGCATGATCAGCTTGATGAGGTGCATTAACAACATCATAGTCACATAATGGAAAATTAAATATGCTCTCATAATCACTCTCCTTGAAATATCCTGGCCTGTTCACTATCAAGGGTCATACCATCTACTTTGTCATCCAACAGATAGGTCTCAGACTGTCCTTAATCAGTCTGCTGAATCATTCAACCCCACCATTTGATTCAGGGCTGTATTTTGATGTCAAATGGTGGTGGATTCCATAGCTTGCTAGGAACTCTGTGAACTGACTGGGAACAAACTGTTGTCCATTGTTTGTGGTGGTAGTCTCTGGTAAACCCCATTTTGTAAACAAATTACCTAGAAGGCCAATGATCAAAGTCATGGTTATGGCATTTGTTGTGAATATTCTGGCCATTTGCTAAACAGATCATGAACAACAAGCAAAAAAGCTTTGATTGCTAGGTGCTGCTTACGCTTCTCCAGAAATATCTATATAGAGTCATTGTCAGGGTTTTGATGGCCATGCAGTCGGTTGTAGAGGTGCAGGACACAGTTCAACAGATTTTTCACTGAATCTACAAGTTACGCAGTTTCTAATGAACTCTTCTGTATGATGATCTATCGCTGGTCACTAGATAATTGTCTCATCTTATTACCTAGATGTCCTTCATGAGCAGGATACAAAACACGTTGCTGTAGTGCTTTTGGGATAACCAATCAAGTTCCAGGTGTGATACATTTGTCATCAAACGTTCAAACAATCCAATGCATACTCAGTAGGAGGTACCAGTTCTTCCTCTATTTCATGAGGCCACTCTGTTTTTAGGTACTGGTTTACTTTCTGCAGTACTCCTGTCTTATAACAAGTTTAGTCATCGTGATGTGTAATCAGCGCAATCATGTAGTCTTCAATGTCACAAAAAGGTTTGGTTTCACTAATGCTGCATGTGATAGTAGTATGACTAAGCATGCCAGTTACTCATTTGTGTGAATCTGTGAGGTACTTGACCTCCAAGCTGTACTGATGATGACACCCTGACCATTTGTAGATGCATACAGGTCAGTGACCAGATCTTGACATGGCTAACAATGTAGTTAGCTTGCCGATTGGTGCGGAGACTGAATTTACTGCCTTTGAGATACATGTGTTAATGTTTAGAAGTGTTGATGCAGACTGCAGCTTCCCACTCTCCAGTAGAGTATTTGCATTCAGGTTCCAACAACAGGTGTAATGCGTAAGCAATTGGTCATTTGCTTCCTTCAATGAACTGTGAGAGTTTTATGCTTGGCCTAAATAGCCAAGTGGTTATGGTACTGGGCTTATAACCCCAAAATCAAGAGTTCAAATCTCACAATGGCAAACTATGAAACAATGTAACTTCATCTGAATAGGAACAGATGGAAACGTGTTTGTACTCGAAAGAGTTACAGTTCTGATCGCTCTGGGGTGTTTTATTGACCCCCTTAATCACATTTTGGTTTAAAGTTTGGAAGTTTCCTTTAAACTTTGTCCTTAGTTTTACAGCTGACCTGTATTAGGGGCTGTGCTTGATTTGTTCTTCATTTTGTTAATTTAGTTTAATTGTTTTAACTCCAAAAAGAGTTACAGTTCTGATCACATTTCCTGATGCAGCTGTTGTGACATAGGTTTCTGCGTGTGTGTTGAAATGCACTAAGATTGGTGGAGATGGAAGACTGGTGGAAAATGGAATTCAATCTGGAAAAGTATGAGGTAATGCATTTGGGGAGGCAATGCTCAATAAACGGGAAGTTTTTGGGAACAGTTGAAGAAATGAGAGAACTTGGAGTGCATGTCCACAGCTCCTTGATGATGGCAAGACAAGTGGACAATGTGGTCAAGAAAGTATATGGAATGCTTTCCTTTATTGGGTGAGGTATTAATACAAAAGTAGGGATGTAATGATGGAACGCTTTACAATGCTGGTTAGGTTATAGCCGGAAATTTGTGCACAGTTCTGGTCCCCACATTATAGGAAGGACATAATTCAGAGTGCAGAGGAGATTTACAAGAATGTTGCCAGGGCTTGAAAATTTCAATATGGGAAGGGTTCAATTGTAGGGAAGTTTAAAAAATCAAAAAGAAACGAGAGAGCAGAGGTGCAATGTCATGAAGAGGCAAATTAGAATCAAAGTGCGACTGGAAGGAGCAGAAAATATAAACAGAAGAATGCAGCAGAGATTAGAACCAGAATGAGCAATAATGGTAAAGAGTCAAAACTTAGGGCTCTTTATCTGAATGCCTGGAATATTTGCAACAAGAAAGATGGGCTAAAACAGAATTACCTGGAAAAACTCAGCAGGTCTGGCAGCATCGGCGGAGAAGAAAAGAGTTGACGTTTCGAGTCCTCATGACCCTTCGACAGAACTTGAGTTCGAGTCCAAGAAAGAGTTGAAATATAAGCTGGTTGAAGGTGTGTGTGTGGGTGGCGGAGATAGAGAGAGAGAGAGAGAGAAGTGGAGTGTGGGTGTGGTTGTATGGACAAACAAGCAGTGATAGAAGCAGATCATCAAAAGATGTCAACAACAATAGAACAAAAGAACACATAGGTGTTAAAGTTGGTGATATTATCTAAACGAATGTGCTAATTAAGAATGGATGGCAGGGCACTCAAGGTATAACTCTAGTGGGGGTGAGGAGAGCATAAAAGATTTTTAAAAATTTTTAAAAAAAATAATGCAAGTAGGTGGGAAAAGGAAAATCTATATAATTTATTGGAAAAAAAAAGGAAGGGGGAAACAGAAAGGGGGTGGGAATGGGGAAGGGAGCTCACGACCTAAAGTTGTTGAATTCAATATTCAGTCCGGTAGGCTGAAAAGTGCCTAGTCGGAAGATGAGGTGTTGTTCCTCCAGTTTGCGTTGGGCTTCACTGGAACAATGCAGCAAGCCAAGGACAGACATGTGGGCAAAAGAGCAGGGTGGAGTGTTAAAATGGCAAGCGACAGGGAGGTTTGGTTCATTCTTGCGGACAGACCGCAAGTGTTCTGCAAAGCGGTCGCCCACTTTACGTTTGGTCTCTCCAATGTAGAGGAGACCACATTGGGAGCAACGAATGCAGTAGACTAAGTTGGGGGAAATGCAAGTGAAATGCTGCTTCACTTGAAAGGAGTGTTTGGGTCCTTGGACGGTGAGGAGAGAGGAAGTGAAGGGGCAGGTGTTGCATCTTTTGCGCGGGCATGGGGTGGTGGCATAGGAGGGGGTTGAGGAGTAGGGGCTGATGCAGGAGTGGACCAGGGTGTCCCGGAGGGAGCGATCCCTACAGAATGCCGATAGGGGGGGTGAAGGGAAGATGTGTTTAGTGGTGACATCATGCTGGAGTTGGCAGAAATGGCGGAGGATGATCCTTTGAATGCGGAGGCTGATGGGGTGATAAGTGAGGACAAGGGGGACCCTATCATGTTTCTGGGAGGGAGGAGAAGGCATGAGGGCGGATGCGCGGGAGATGGGCCGGACATCGTTGAGGGCCCTGTCAACGACCGTGGGTGGAAAACCTTGGTTAAGGAAGAAGGAGGACATGTCAGAGGAACTGTTTTTGAAGGTAGCATCATCGGAACAGATGCAACGGAGGCGAAGGAACTGAGAGAATGGGATGGAGTCCTTACAGGAAGCGGGGTGTGAGGAGCTGTAGTCGAGATAGCTTTGGGAGTTGGTGGGTTTGTAATGGATATTGGTGGACAGTCTATCACCAGAGATTGAGACAGAGAGATCAAGGAAGGGAAGGGAAGTGTCAGAGATGGACCATGTGAAAATGATGGAGGGGTGGAGACTGGAAGCAAAATTAATAAATCTTTCCAAGTCCCGACGAGAGCATGAAGCGGCACTGAAGTAATCATCGATGTACCGGAGAAAGAGTTGTGGAAGGGGGCCGGAGTAGGACTGGAATAAGGAATGTTCCACATACCCCATAAAGGGACAGGCATAGCTGGGGCCCATGCGGGTACCCATAGCCACACCTTTTATTTGGAGGAAGTGAGAGGAGTTGAAGGAGAACTTGTTCAGCGTGAGAACAAGTTCAGCCCAACGGAGGAGAGTAGTGGTGGATGGGGATTGTTCGGGCCTCTGATCGAGGAAGAAGCTAAGGGCCCTCAGACCATCCTGGTGGGGGATGGAGGTGTAGAGGGATTGGACGTCCATGGTGAAGAGGAAGCGGCTGGGGCCAGGGAACTGGAAATTGTTGATGTAACGTAAGGTGTCAGAGGAATCACGGATGTAGGTGGGAAGGGACTGGACAAGGGGAGAGAGAAGGGAGTCAAGATAACGAGAAATGAGTTCTGTGGGGCAGGAGCAAGCTGAGACGATTCGTCTATCGGGGCAGTTCTGTTTGTGGATTTTGGGTAGGAGATAGAAGCGGGCCGTCCGAGGTTGGGCGACTATCAGGTTGGAAGCTGTGGGAGGGAGATCCCCAGAGGAGATGAGGTCAGTGACAGTCCTGGAAACAATGGCTTGATGTTCAGTGGTGGGGTCATGGTCCAGGGAGAGGTAGGAGGAAGTGTCTGCGAGTTGACGCTCAGCCTCTGCGAGGTAGAGGTCAGTGCACCAGACAACAACAGCACCACCCTTGTCAGTGGGTTTGATGACAATGTCAGGGTTCGACCTGAGAGAATGGAGCGCAGTAAGTTCAGAGAGAGACAGGTTAGAATGGGTGAGAGGAGCAGAGAAATTGAGACGACTAATGTCGCGCCGACAGTTCTCAATGAAAAGATCAAGAGAAGGTAAGAATCCAGAGGGAGGGATCCAGGTGGAGGGAGAATATTGGAGATGGGTAAAAGGATCCGTTGAACTGGGAGAGGACTCCTGACCAAAGAAGTGAGCCCGGAGACGAAGACGGCGGCAGAAGAGTTCAGCATCATGCCGAGCCCGAAATTCATTGAGGTGAGGGCGTGAGGGTATGAAACTAAGTCCTTTGCTGAGCACTGAACGTTTAGCATCGGAGAGGGGAAGGTCAGGGGATATAGTGAATACACGGCTGGGGTTGGGATTGGAAGATGGGGTGGGGACGGAGGGACAGGCAGGGGTGGAGGGTCCTAGATGGGTGTTGGTGTCGATGAGTTGTTGGAGCTTGCGTTCCTTAGCACTTGAGAGAAAGAGAAAAAGTTTCTTATTGAGGCGTCGAATGAGCCGAAGGATAAAATGAAACTGGGGGCACGCGCAGCTTTGAAAAAGGGTACGGCGGTGCTGCTAGAGGGAGAGGTCGAGTGTGTTCATATGGCGGCGCATGGCACTGAGTGTGGATTTCAGAATGTGACGGGAACAGCAGTCCGAGAAACGTTTTATGTCCCGGAGATACCTGTAATCCTGGGTGGGTTCGAAACATGAGGGGTGGAATTTCAGTTGAAATCCACGTGGGGTAAGTCGGAGATGGAGACAGTCACTGAGAAAGGAGATATGGCTGTGAAAGCTTTTTCAAAGCTGCGCGTGCCCCCAGTTTCATTTTATCCTTCGGCTCATCCGACGCCTCAACAAGAAACTTTTACTCTTTCTCTCAAGTGCTAAGGAACGCAAGCTCCAACAACACATCGACACCAACACCCATCTAGGACCCTCCACCCCTGCCTATCCCTCCATCCCCACCCCATCTTCTAATCCCAACCCCAGCCGTGTATTCACTATACCCCCTGACCTTCCCCTCTCCGATGCTGAACGTCAGTGCTCAGCAAAGGACTTAGTTTCATACCCTTATGCCCTCAACTCAATGAATTTCGGGCTCGGCATGATGCTGAACTCTTCTTCCGCCGTCTTCGTCTCCGGGCTCACTTCTTTGGGCAGGAGTCCTCTCCCAGTTCAATGGATCCTTTTACCCATCTCCAATATTCTCCCTCCACCTGGATCCCTCCCTCTGGATTCTTACCTTCTCTTGATCTTTTCATTGAGAACTGTCGGCACGACATTAGTCGTCTCAATTTCTCTGCTCCTCCCACCCATTCTAACCTGTCTCTCTCTGAACTTACTGCACTCCATTCTCTCAGGTCCAACTCTGACATTGTCATCAAACCCGCTGATAAGGGTGGTGCTGTTGTTGTCTGGCGCACTGACCTCTACCTCGCAGAGGCTGAGCGTCAACTCGCAGACACTTCCTCCTACCTCTCCCTGGACCATGACCCCACCACTGAACATCAAGCCATTGTTTCCAGGACTGTCACTGACCTCATCTCCTCTGGGGATCTCCCTCCCACAGCTTCCAACCTGATAGTTGCCCAACCTCGGACGGCCTGCTTCTATCTCCTACCCAAAATCCACAAACAGAACTGCCCCGGTAGACCGATCGTCTCAGCTTGCTCCTGCCCCACAGAACTCATTTCTCGTTATCTTGACTCCCTTCTCTCTCCCCTTGTCCAGTCCCTTCCCACCTACATCCGTGATTCCTCTGACACCTTACGTCACATCAACAATTTCCAGTTCCCTGGACCAACCGCTTCCTCTTCACCATGGACGTCCAATCCCTCTACACCTCCATCCCCCACCAGGATGGTCTGAGGGCCCTTAGCTTCTTCCTCGAACAGAGGCCCGAACAATCCCCATCCACCACTACTCTCCTCCGTCTGGCTGAACTTGTTCTCACGCTGAACAATTTCTCCTTCAACTCCTCCCACTTCCTCCAAATAAAAGGTGTGGCTATGGGTACCCGCATGGGCCCCAGCTATGCCTGTCTCTTTATGGGGTATGTGGAACATTCCTTGTTGCAGTCCTACTCCGGCCCCCTTCCACAACTCTTTCTCCGGTACATCGATGATTACTTCGGTGCCGCTTCATGCTCTCGTCGGGACTTGGAAAAATTTATTAATTTTGCTTCCAGTCTCCACCCCTCCATCATTTTCACGTGGTCCATCTCTGACACTTCCCTTCCCTTCCTTGACCTCTCTGTCTCAATCTCTGGTGATAGACTGTCCACCAATATCCATTACAAACCCACCAACTCCCACAGCTATCTCGACTACAGCTCCTCACACCCCGCTTCCTGTAAGGACTCCATCCCATTCTCTCAGTTCCTTCGCCTCCGTTGCATCTGTTCCGATGATGCTACCTTCAAAAACAGTTCCTCTGACATGTCCTCCTTCTTCCTTAACCAAGGTTTTCCACCCACGGTCGTTGACAGGGCCCTCAACCGTGTCCGGCCCATCTCCCGCGCATCCGCCCTCACGCCTTCTCCTCCCTCCCAGAAACATGATAGGGTCCCCCTTGTCCTCACTTATCACACCACCAGCCTCCGCATTCAAAGGATTATCCTCCGCCATTTTCGCCAACTCCAGCATGATGCCACCACCAAACACATCTTCCCTTCACCCCCCCTATCGGCATTCTGTAGGGATCGCTCCCTCCGCGACACCCTGGTCCACTCCTGCATCAGCCCCTACTCCTCAACCCCCTCCTATGGCACCACCCCATGCCCACGCAAAAGATGCAACACCTGCCCCTTCACTTCCTCTCTCCTCACCATCCAAGGACCCAAACACTCCTTTCAAGTGAAGCAGCATTTCACTTGCATTTCCCCCAACTTAGTCTACTGCATTCGTTGCTCCCAATGTGGTCTCCTCTACACTGGAGAGACCAAACGTAAACTGGGCGACCGCTTTGCAGAACACCTGCGGTCTGTCCGCAAGAATGACCCAAACCTCCCTGTCGCTTGCCATTTTAACACTCCACCCTGCTCTCTTGCCCACATGTCTGTCCTTGGCTTGCTGCATTGTTCCAGTGAAGCCCAACGCAAACTGGAGGAACAACACCTCATCTTCCCACTAGGCACTTTACAGCCTTCCGGACTGAATATTGAATTCAACAACTTTAGGTCGTGAGCTCCCTTCCCCAATCCCCACCCCCTTTCTGTTTCCCCCTTCCTTTTTTTTTTCAATAAATTATATAGATTTTCCTTTTCCCACCTATTTCCATTATTTTTAAAAAAATTTTTTAAAAATCTTTTATGCTTTCCCCACCCCCAATAGAGCTATACCTTGAGTGCCCTGCCATCCATTCTTAATTAGCACATTCGTTTAGATAATATCACCAACTTTAACTTTAACACCTATGTGTTCTTTTGTTCTATTGTTGTTGACATCTTTTGATGATCTGCTTCTATCACTGCTTGTTTGTCCCTACAACCACACCCGCACTCCACTTCTCTCTCTCTCTCTCTCTCTCCGCCACCCACACACACACCTTAAACCAGCTTATATTTCAACTCTTTCTTGGACTCGAACTCAAGTTCTGTCGAAGGGTCATGAGGACTCGAAATGTCAACTCTTTTCTTCTCCGCCGATGCTGCCAGACCTGCTGAGCTTTTCCAGGTAATACTGTTTTTGTTATTGTTTTGGATTTCCAGCATCCGCAGTTTTTTTGTTTTTATCTCTGTGTTTAATTGACTGCCACTGCTCTTCAAGAAATGCCTACCTCCTTGAAGAAGTTCTGTTCTTTCTACGACAAGATTTCCGTTCCTTTCTTTTGCCCTGCTCACCTTCCTTGCTTTCCATTTCTCTCCTAGTGTTTGACAAGGTGTTTACTAAAACCCGCTTTCACAGCCATATCTCCTTTCTCAGTGACTGTCTCCAGTCTCCGACTTACCCCACATGGATTTCAACTGAAATTCCACCCCTCATGTTTCGAACCCACCCAGGATTACAGGTATCTCCGGGACATAAAACGTTTCTCGGACTGCTGTTCCCGTCACATTCTGAAATCCACACTCAGTGCCATGCGCCGCCATATGAACACACTCGACCTCTCCCTCCAGCAGCAGCCGCCAGTACCCTTTTTCAAAGCTGCGCGTGCCCCCAGTTTCATTTTATCCTTCGGCTCATCCGACGCCTCAACAAGAAACTTTTTCTCTTTCTCTCAAGTGCTAAGGAACGCAAGCTCCAACAACTCATCGACACCAACACCCATCTAGGACCCTCCACCCCTGCCTGTCCCTCCGTCCCCACCCCATCTTCCAATCCCAACCCCAGCCGTGTATTCACTATACCCCCTGACCTTCCCCTCTCCGATGCTGAACGTTCAGTGCTCAGCAAAGGACTTAGTTTCATACCCTTATGCCCTCAACTCAATGAATTTCGGGCTCGGCATGATGCTGAACTCTTCTTCCGCCGTCTTCGTCTCCGGGCTCACTTCTTTGGGCAGGAGTCCTCTCCCAGTTCAACGGATCCTTTTACCCATCTCCAATATTCTCCCTCCACCTGGATCCCTCCCTCTGGATTCTTACCTTCTCTTGATCTTTTCATTGAGAACTGTCGGCGCGACATTAGTCGTCTCAATTTCTCTGCTCCTCTCACCCATTCTAACCTGTCTCTCTCTGAACTTACTGCACTCCATTCTCTCAGGTCCAACCCTGACATTGTCATCAAACCCGCTGACAAGGGTGGTGCTGTTGTTGTCTGGCGCACTGACCTCTACCTCGCAGAGGCTGAGCGTCAACTCGCAGACACTTCCTCCTACCTCTCCCTGGACCATGACCCCACCACTGAACATCAAGCCATTGTTTCCAGGACTGTCACTGACCTCATCTCCTCTGGGGATCTCCCTCCCACAGCTTCCAACCTGATAGTCGCCCAACCTCGGACGGCCCGCTTCTATCTCCTACCCAAAATCCACAAACAGAACTGCCCCGGTAGACCGATCGTCTCAGCTTGCTCCTGCCCCACAGAACTCATTTCTCGTTATCTTGACTCCCTTCTCTCTCCCCTTGTCCAGTCCCTTCCCACCTACATCCGTGATTCCTCTGACACCTTACGTCACATCAACAATTTCCAGTTCCCTGGCCCCTACCGCTTCCTCTTCACCATGGACGTCCAATCCCTCTACACCTCCATCCCCACCAGGATGGTCTGAGGGCCCTTAGCTTCTTCCTCGAACAGAGGCCCGAACAATCCCCATCCACCACTACTCTCCTCCGTCTGGCTGAACTTGTTCTCACGCTGAACAATTTCTCCTTCAACTCCTCCCACTTCCTCCAAATAAAAGGTGTGGCTATGGGTACCCGCATGGGCCCCAGCTATGCCTGTCTCTTTATGGGGTATGTGGAACATTCCTTGTTCCAGTCCTACTCCGGCCCCCTTCCACAACTCTTTCTCCGGTACATCGATGATTACTTCGGTGCCGCTTCATGCTCTCGTCGGGACTTGGAAAAATTTATTAATTTTGCTTCCAGTCTCCACCCCTCCATCATTTTCACGTGGTCCATCTCTGACACTTCCCTTCCCTTCCTTGACCTCTCTGTCTCAATCTCTGGTGATAGACTGTCCACCAATATCCATTACAAACCCACCAACTCCCACAGCTATCTCGACTACAGCTCCTCACACCCCGCTTCCTGTAAGGACTCCATCCCATTCTCTCAGTTCCTTCGCCTCCGTTGCATCTGTTCCGATGATGCTACCTTCAAAAACAGTTCCTCTGACATGTCCTCCTTCTTCCTTAACCAAGGTTTTCCACCCACGGTCGTTGACAGGGCCCTCAACCGTGTCCGGCCCATCTCCCGCGCATCCGCCCTCACGCCTTCTCCTCCCTCCCAGAAACATGATAGGGTCCCCCTTGTCCTCACTTATCACACCACCAGCCTCCGCATTCAAAGGATTATCCTCCGCCATTTCGCCAACTCCAGCATGATGCCACCACCAAACACATCTTCCCTTCACCCCCCCTATCGGCATTCTGTAGGGATCGCTCCCTCCGCGACACCCTGGTCCACTCCTGCATCAGCCCCTACTCCTCAACCCCCTCCTATGGCACCACCCCATGCCCACGCAAAAGATGCAACACCTGCCCCTTCACTTCCTCTCTCCTCACCATCCAAGGACCCAAACACTCCTTTCAAGTGAAGCAGCATTTCACTTGCATTTCCCCCAACTTAGTCTACTGCATTCGTTGCTCCCAATGTGGTCTCCTCTACACTGGAGAGACCAAACGTAAACTGGGCGACCGCTTTGCAGAACACCTGCGGTCTGTCCGCAAGAATGACCCAAACCTCCCTGTCGCTTGCCATTTTAACACTCCACCCTGCTCTCTTGCCCACATGTCTGTCCTTGGCTTGCTGCATTGTTCCAGTGAAGCCCAACGCAAACTGGAGGAACAACACCTCATCTTCCCACTAGGCACTTTACAGCCTTCCGGACTGAATATTGAATTCAACAACTTTAGGTCGTGAGCTCCCTTCCCCAATCCCCACCCCCTTTCTGTTTCCCCCTTCCTTTTTTTTTTCAATAAATTATATAGATTTTCCTTTTCCCACCTATTTCCATTATTTTTAAAAAAATTTTTTAAAAATCTTTTATGCTTTCCCCACCCCCAATAGAGCTATACCTTGAGTGCCCTGCCATCCATTCTTAATTAGCACATTCGTTTAGATAATATCACCAACTTTAACTTTAACACCTATGTGTTCTTTTGTTCTTTTGTCTGTGACATCTTTTGATGATCTGCTTCTATCACTGCTTGTTTGTCCCTACAACCACACCCGCACTCCACTTCTCTCTCTCTCTCTCTCTCTCCGCCACCCACACACACACCTTAAACCAGCTTATATTTCAACTCTTTCTTGGACTCGAACTCAAGTTCTGTCGAAGGGTCATGAGGACTCGAAATGTCAACTCTTTTCTTCTCCGCCGATGCTGCCAGACCTGCTGAGCTTTTCCAGGTAATACTGTTTTTGTTATTGTTTTGGATTTCCAGCATCCGCAGTTTTTTTGTTTTTATCTCTGTGTTTAATTGACTGCCACTGCTCTTCAAGAAATGCCTACCTCCTTGAAGAAGTTCTGTTCTTTTCTACGACAAGATTTCCGTTCCTTTCTTTTGCCCTGCTCACCTTCCTTGCTTTCCATTTCCCTCCTAGTGTTTGACAAGGTGTTTACTAAAACCCGCTTTCACAGCCATATCTCCTTTCTCAGTGACTGTCTCCATCTCCGACTTACCTCACGTGGATTTCA
This sequence comes from Carcharodon carcharias, assembly GCF_017639515.1. NCBI lineage: Eukaryota > Metazoa > Chordata > Chondrichthyes > Lamniformes > Lamnidae > Carcharodon > Carcharodon carcharias. The sequence continues at coordinate 33,950,482 of NC_054480.1, forward strand.
ACTGAAATTCCACCCCTCATGTTTCGAACCCACCCAGGATTACAGGTATCTCCGGGACATAAAACGTTTCTCGGACTGCTGTTCCCGTCACATTCTGAAATCCACACTCAGTGCCATGCGCCGCCATATGAACACACTCGACCTCTCCCTCCAGCAGCAGCGCCATACCCTTTTTCAAAACTGCGCGTGCCCCCAGTTTCATTTTATCCTTCGGCTCATCCGACGCCTCAACAAGAAACTTTTTCTCTTTCTCTCAAGTGCTAAGGAATGCAAGCTCCAACAACTCATCGACACCAACACCCATCTAGGACCCTCCACCCCTGCCTGTCCCTCCGTCCCCACCCCATCTTCCAATCCCAACCCCAGCCGTGTATTCACTATATCCCCTGACTTTCCCCTCTCCGATGCTGAATGTTCAGTGCTCAGCAAAGGACTTAGTTTCATACCCTTATGCCCTCAACTCAATGAATTTCGGGCTCGGCATGATGCTGAACTCTTCTGCCGCCGTCTTCGTCTCCGGGCTCACTTCTTTGGGCAGGAGTCCTCTCCCAATTCAACGGATCCTTTTACCCATCTCCAATATTCTCCCTCCACCTGGATCCCTCCCTCTGGATTCTTACCTTCTCTTGATCTTTTCATTGAGAACTGTCGGCGCGACATTAGTCGTCTCAATTTCTCTGCTCCTCTCACCCATTCTAACCTGTCTCTCTCTGAACTTACTGCACTCCATTCTCTCAGGTTCAATCCTGACATTGTCATCAAACCCGCTGACAAGGGTGGTGCTGTTGTTGTCTGGTGCACTGACCTCTACCTCGCAGAGGCTGAGCGTCAACTCGCAGACACTTCCTCCTACCTCTCCCTGGACCATGACCCCACCACTGAACATCAAGCCATTGTTTCCAGGACTGTCACTGTCCTCATCTCCTCTGGGGATCTCCCTCCCACAGCTTCCAACCTGATAGTCGCCCAACCTCGGACGGCCCGCTTCTATCTCCTACCCAAAATCCACAAACAGAACTGCCCCTGTAGACCGATCGTCTCAGCTTGCTCCTGCCCTACAGAACTCATTTCTCATTATCTTGACTCCCTTCTCTCTCCCCTTGTCCAGTCCCTTCCCACCTACATCCGTGTTTCCTCTGACACCTTACGTCACATCAACAATTTCCAGTTCCCTGGCTCCTACCGCTTCCTCTTCACCATGGACGTCCAATCCCTCTACACCTCCATCTCCTACCAGGATGGTCTGAGGGCCCTTAGCTTCTTCCTCGAACAGAGGCCCGAACAATCCCCATCCACCACTACTCTCCTCCATCTGGCTGAACTTGTTCTCACGGTGAACAATTTCTCCTTCAACTCCTCCCACTTCCTCCAAATAAAAGGTGTGGCTATAGGTACCCGCATGGGCCCCAGCTATGCCTGTCTCTTTATGAGGTATGTGGAACATTCCTTGTTCCAGTCCTCCGGCCCCCTTCCACAACTCTTTCTCCGGTACATCGATGATTACTTCAGTGCTGCTTCATGCTCTCGTCGGGACTTGGAAAAATTTATTAATTTTGCTTCCAGTCTCCACCCCTCCATCATTTTCACGTGGTCCATCTCTGACACTTCCCTTCCCTTCCTTGACCTCTCTGTCTCAATCTCTGGTGATAGACTGTCCACCAATATCCATTACAAACCCACCGACTCCCACAGCTATCTCGACTACAGCTCCTCACACCCCGCTTCCTGTAAGGACTCCATCCCATTCTCTCAGTTCCTTTGCCTCCGTCACATCTGTTCCGATGATGCTACCTTCAAAAACAGTTCCTCTGACATGTCCTCCTTCTTCCTTAACTGAGGTTTTCCACCCACGGTCGTTGACAGGGCCCTCAACTGTGTCCGGCCCATCACTGCTTGTTTGTCCCTACAACCACACCCCCCCTCCACTTCTCTCTCTCGCTCTCTCTCTCCGCCCCCCCACACACCTTAAACCAGCTTATATTTCAACTCTTTCTTGGACTCGAACTCAGGTTCTGTCGAAGGGTCATGAGGACTCGAAACGTCAACTCTTTTCTTCTCCGCCGATGCTGCCAGACCTGCTGAGTTTTTCCAGGTAATTCTGTTTTTGTTTTTGTTTTGGATTTCCAGCATCTGCAGTTTTTTTGTTTTTAAGAAAGATAGGCTGATGGCACAAATTGAAATAAATAGGTATAACTTGTTGCTATTACAGAGACATGATTGCAGGGTAACCAAGACTGGTAATTCAATATTCAAGGGTATTCGACATTCCATAAAAATAGGCAAAAAGAAAAAGGAGGTCGGATAGTTTTGTTAATAAATCAATGTACGAGTGTGGTAGTGAATGGTGATATAGGTGCAATAGATCATGATGTGGAAGCAGTTTGGGTGGAAATAAGGAATAGCAAAGGGAAGAAGTCACAGGTGAGAGTTGTCTATAGGCCCCCGAAGAGTTGCTTCACTGTAGGACAAAGTATAAATTGGAAAATAATGGAGGTGTGTAAGAAGGGCACTACAATTATCATAGGTGACTTTAATCTCCATATTGACTGAACAAATCAGATTGGCAGGGATGACATGGAAGACAAATTTGTAGAGTGCATCAGGAATTGTTTCTTAGAGCAATACGTTGCAAAACATACCCAAGAATATGCTACTTTAGATTTACTACTGTGTAATGAGGTGAGATCAATAAGAGATATCGTAGTTAAGGATCCTTTAGGGGGTAGTGATCACAACATGGTAGAATTTCAAATTCAGTTTAAGGGTGAGCAACTCAGTCCTCAACTTAAATACGGGCAATTACAGGGGTATGAAGAAAGAGTTGTCTAAAGCGGGCTGGGAAAATAGACTAAGGGGAAGGTCAGTGGATGAGCAGTGGCACACATTTAAACAGATATTTCAGATATGTTATCCCGGTCAAAAAGAAGGACACGATGAAGAGGATGAACCACCCGTGGTTAACAAAGGTGGTCAAGGAGAGTATCCAATCAAAAATTAAGGCATACAAAACGGCGAAAACTAGTGGTAGGCCAGAGGATTGGGAATATTTTAGGAACCAGCAGCGGATGACTAAAAAAGCTAATAAAGAGGGAGAAAATTGGTTATGAAAGTAAATTGGCAAGAAATATAAAAACAAACAACAAGAGCTTCTACGAGTATATAAAAAGAGAGTGGCTAAAGTGAACATGGAACCCTGGGAAGATGTGACTGGAGAATTGATAACTGGGAACAGGGAAATGGAAGATAATTTAAACCAATATTTTGCATCGGTCTTCATGGTAGAGGACTATAAACATCCCAAAGATATCAGATAAGCAAGGAGCTAAAGGGAGGAAAGACCTTGTAACAGTCTCTATCATGAGGGACAAAGTATTTGACAAACTAATAGGACTAAAGACAGACAAGTCGCCAGGACCTGGTGGCCTGCATCCAAGGGATTTAAAGGAAGTGGCTGCAAAGATACTGGAGGCATTGGTGAAATATTCCAGAACTCACTGGATTCCAGGAGGGTCCCAGTGATTTGGAAAACCACTAATGTGATGCCCCTGTTCAAGAAGGGAGGGAGACAAAAATCATGAAACTACAGGCCAGTGAGCCTAACATCTGTTGTTGGGAAAGAGTCAATTATTAAAGAAGAAATAGCAGGACATTTAGAAATGCTTAACACAAACTGAGTCAACATGTTTTTGTAAAAGGAAAAACATGTGTGACAAATTTTCTGTAGTTCTTTGAGGATATAAGGAGCAGAGTTGACAAAGGGGAACTGGTAGATGTAGCGTATTTTGGATTTCCAGAAGGCATTCAATAAGGTGTCACATAAAAGATTGTTGCACAAAATAGGAGCTCACAGCATTGGGGGTAATGTATTAGCATGGATTTAGGATTGGTTAACACACAGAAGACAGAGTTGGGATTAATGGATCTTCTTCAGGTTGGAAAGACGTAACTAATGGAGTGCCACAAGGATCAGTCCTAGGGCATCAGTTATTTACTATCTATATTAATAAATTGGAGGAGGGGCAGAGTGTGATGTATCCAAATTTGCTGACAATGCAAAAATAGGTGGGATGGCATATTGTGATGAGGACATAAGGAATCTGCAAGGGGATATAGTTAGGTTGAGCGAGTGAGCAAAAACTTGGCAGATGAAGTTTAATGTAGGCAAGTGTGAGGTCATGCACTTTTGGTAGAAAGAATCAAAAGGCAGGCTATTATTTAAATGGAGAGAAACTCCAAAAAAGTACAGCTCAGAGGGATCTGGGTGTTCCTGTGCACAAAACACAAAAAGTTAGCATGTAGGTGCAGCAAGTAATTAAGAAGGCAAATGGAATTTTGGCCTGTATTGCTAGGGGGTTGGAGTTTAAAAATAAGGAAGTATTGTTAAAAATAGGGTGTTGGCAAGGCTGCAGCTGGAGTACTGAGTACAGTTTTGGTCACTGTATTTAAGAAAGAATATACTGGCATTTGAGGCAGTTCAAAAGAGATTCATTATGCTGATTCCTGGGATGAAGGGTTTTTAAAATATTATTCATTCATGGGATGTGGGCATCACTGGCTGGTCCAGCATTTGTTGTCCATCCCTGGTTGCCCTTGAGCAGGTGATGATGAACTGCCTTCTTGAACTGCTGCAGCCCATGATGTAGGTATACCCACAGTGCTGTTAGGAAGGGAGTTCCAGGATTTTGATCCATTGACAGTGAAAGAATGGCAATATATTTCCAAGTCAGGATGGGAGTGACTTGGAGGGGAACTTCCAGGTGCTATCTGCTGCCCTTGTCCTTTGAGATAATAGTGGTCATGGGGTTTGGAAGGTACTGTCGAAGGAGTCTTGGTGAATTCCTGCACTGCATCTTGTAGATGGTACACACTGTTGCTACTCTGCGTTGGTGGTGGAGGGAGTGAATGTGGTGCCAATCAAGCAGGCTGCTTTGTCCTGGATGGTGTCAAACTTCTTGAGTGTTGTTGGAGCTGTACTCATCCAGGCAAGTGGAGAGTATTCCATCACACTCCTGACTTGTCCCTTGTAGATAGTGGACAGGCTTTGGGGAGTCAGGTGGTGAGTTACTTGTTGCACGATTCCTAGCCTCTGACCTGCTCTTGAAGCCACAGTATGGCTAGTCCAGTTTAGTTTCGGGTCAATGGTAACCCCTGGGATGTTGATAGTGGAGGATGGTAATGCCATTGAACATCAAGGGGCGATGGCTGGATTCTCTCTTGTTGGAGATGGTCGTTGCCTGACACTTGTGTGGCGTGAATGTTACTTGCCACTTGTCAATCCAAGGCTGGATATTGTCCAGGTTTTGCTTTGGGTTGACTTATCAAGAACGACTAAACAGGTTAGGCCTTTATTCATTAGAGTTTAGAAGAATGAAGGGTGATCTTATTGAAATGTACAAGATTCTTGGGGGGCTTGACAGGGTAGATGTTGAAAAGATGTTTCCACCAGTGGGGGAATCTCGAACTAGGGGACATAGTTACAGAATAAAGGGACACTCATTTAAAATTAAGACGCAAAGGAATTTCTTCTCTCAGAAGGTCGTGAATGTCTGGCATTGTCTGCCCCAGAAACTTGTGGAGGCTAGATTACTGAAAGTATTTAAAGAGGAGGTAGATAGATTTTTGAAATATCGGGGAGTTGAGGGCTATGAGGAGCTGGCATGAAAGAGGAGTTGAGGCCTGGGGCAGATCAGCTATGATCTTATTGAATGGCAGGGCAGACTTGAGGGGCTAAATGGCCTACTCCTGCTCCTTTTTTTATGTTCTTATGAGGAGAGATAGGATAGGCTAGGGTTGTTTTCCTTAGAACAGAGGAGGCTAAAGGGTAACCTAATTGAGGAATACAAAATTATGAGGGGCTTAAATAAGGTAGACAGGAAAGACTTATTCCCCCTAGCCAGAGCCATAGATTTGAAGTAATTGGTAGAAGTATTAGAGGGAACAGGAGGGTGGTGGACATCTGGAATTCACTGCCTAAATTAGTGGTTGAGGTTGAAGTACTCAACTCATTTAAAAGGTACCTGGATCTACATCTGAAATGCTGTAACCTGCAAGGCTACAGGCCAGGTGCTAGGAAGTGGGATTGAAATGAGCAGCTAGTTTCTTTTTTCTCTCATTGGCTGGTGCAGACATGATTGGCTGAATGGCCTCTTTCTGCACTGTAACTTTTCTAAGGCTCTATGGTAAATGCTGTCTTCACCTTTAATCAAATATTGTTTGCTGTGCAATTTTCCATTCCCATTGTGCATCTTTATACTGTAACTTTCGGAAAGGCTCCATGATCTTTGCATACTTAGGAACGAGTTTGTGATAAAAGTTGGTAGCACCAAAGAACAAAGCCAGCTCTTTCATGTTAGACAGAGTCAGAGGCACATGGGTAGCTTTGATGTTGTGTGTAGGCTTTACTCCAGCTGCCATCACTCTGTACCCTAGAATGGCAATCTGCAAATGCTGCAAATGTCCTTGTTGAGCTTCAAAATGTATAGTTCGAGTCAAGTGAGTTCCATTGATAAATGCCCTTAGTGTTCTGCTTTGCCCCTGGAATGGACAATGACATCATCAGGTAAGTTAAGCTTCCCCTCAACATCTGTCAAGACCGAAGAAAAGATCTTCTGGAAATCGCTCGGTGCTGAACTTAGCCCTTAGGGCATTCTGCAGTACTGAAACAGCTGTGGGAGTATCAAAATTTGTAAGATATCGACTTTGCTCCAGTCATCGAATCTTAAGATAGCTGCATTACATGTCGAGCTTCATGAAGAATGTGGAGTCAAGAAAGTATGCCAATAGTCCTTTGATTGTAGGAAGTGGATAATTCTCTGGGATAATTGCTCTATCGACTATCTAAAGGTTCAATGGAGAATGCAGGAGGGCATGCCAGGAGCAGCACCAGGCATATCTAAGAATGATGTATCAACCTGGTGAAGCTACAACACAGCACTAGTTGCAAACTAAGCAGTGGAAGCAGCATGTGATAGACAAAGCTAAGTGATCCCACAATGAACAGATCTGATCCAAGTGCTGCAGTTCTGTTACAAATTAAAAGAAAGGGCCAAAGCATAGTATAAGATTTTCATTTTTGCATCACACAATGACTAGTTTTGATGTCCACCATGGTGAGTGTGAAGGAAATTTGCCGTCCTTACCTGACCTGGCCTACATGAGACTCCAGACCCACAGCAGTGATTGACTCTTCAATGCCCTCTGAAGAAGGGCAGTTAGGGATGGGCAATAAATGCTGGTATAGCCAGCAATGCCTACACCTCATGAACAAATAAAAAAAAAGTCCCTTGGCCACCACATCTGTACACTGTTCCCTGCAATTCAACTTACATCTACTTTGATACCTAGATACTTGTACTGTGTAATGATTCCAATGTCCACATCATGATCTTTATCAGGAACGTTTTGCTCTGCCAGGCTCTGTAAGGCTCTATTTGGCTCCATTTGTCTCTGCTTGTCTTTGCCTGTCTCTGCTTGTCTCTCCCAGGTTCTGTTTGGCTCTTTTGGGCTCTGCCAGGCTCTGTTTGACTCTGTCAGGCTCTGTTTGGCTCTGTTTCCCTCTGCCGGGCTCTGTCTGGCTCTGATTGGCTCTGCCAGGTTCTGTTTGGATCTGCCAGGCTCTCTTTTGCTCTGCCAGGCTCTGTTTGACTCAGTCTGGTTCTGTTTGTCTTTCCATGGTCCTGCCAGGCTCTGTTTGTCTCTGATTGTCTCTGTTTGTTTCTGTTAGGCTCTGTTTCGCTCTGTTGGGCCTGCTAGGCTCCGTTTGGCTCTGCCAGGCTCTAGTTGGCTCTGTTTGGCTCTGCCAGGCTCTGTTTGGCCTTATGTGGCACTGTTTGGCTCTGCCAGGCTCTGTTTGGCTCTGCCAAGCTCTATTTCACTCTGTTTGGCTCTGCCAGTTTCTGTTTGGCTCTGTTTGTATCTGCCAGGCTCATTTTGCCTCTGTTTCACTCTGCCAGACTCTGTTTGTCTCTGTTTGGCTCTATATGGCTCTGCTTGGCTCTGTTTGTCCCTTCCTGGCTCTGCCAGACTCTGTTTGGCTCTCTTTGACTCTGTCTGGCTCTGCCAGGCTCTGTTTGGCTCTGCGAGGCTCTGTTTGGCTTTGTTTGGATATTATTGGCTCTGCCGGGCTTTGTTTGGCTCTGCTTGGATCTGTTTGTCTCTTCTTGGCTCTACCTGACTCTGTTTGGCTCTGAGAGGCTCTGGTTGGCTCTGTGAGGCTCTGGTTGGCTCTGCCAGGCTCTGTTTGGCTCAGTCGGGCTGTTTGGCTCTGTTTGGATCTATTTGGCTCTGTTTCTCTCTGACTGGCTCTGTCTGTCTCTGCCAGGCTCTGTTTGACTCTGTTTGGTCTGCCAGGCTCTGTTTGACACTATTTGGCACTGTTTGGCTCTGTCAGGCCCTGTTTGGCTCTGCTTCACTCTGCCAGACTCTGTTTGCTCTGTTTTGCCATGCCAGGCTCGTTTTGGCAATGTTTGGCTCTGTTTGGCATTGCCAGGCTCTGTTTGGATCTGCCATTCTCTGTGTGGCTTTGTTTGGATATTATTGGCTCTGCCGGGCTTTGTTTGGCTCTGTTTGTATCTGTTTGTCTCTTCTTGGCTCTACCTGACTCTGTTTGGCTCTGCGAGGCTCTGGTTGGCTCTGCCAGGCTCTGCTTGGCTCAGCCGGGCTCTGTTTGGTTCTGTTTGGATCTATTTGGCTCTGTTTCTCTCTGACTGGCTCTGTTTGGCTCTGCCAGGCTCTGTTTGACTCTGTTTGGTCTGCCAGGCTCTGTTTGGCACTATTTGGCACTGTTTGGCTCTGTCAGGCCCTGTTTGGCTCTGCTTCACTCTGCTAGACTCTGTTTGCTCTGTTTTGCCGTGCCAGGCTCATTTTGGCAATGTTTGGTTCTGTTTGGCATTGCAAGGCTCTGTTTGGATCTGCCATGCTCTGTTTCATTCTGTTTGGCTCTACTAGTTACTTTTTGACAATGTTTGGCTCTGCCAGGATCTGTTCGGCTCCCCTTGGCTGTGTTGGACTCTGTTTTGCTCTCTCAGGCTCTATTTTGCTCATGCTTGGCTCTAATTGGCCATGCCAGGATCTGATTTGCTCTGTTTTGCACTGTTTGTCTCTGTTTGGTGCTACTGGGATTTGAATGGCTCTGGAAGGCTCTGTTTGTCTCTTTTTGGTTCTGATTGGCTCTGCTTAGCATTGTTTGGCTCTGCCAGGCTCTATGTGCTGCTTTTTGGCTATGTTTGGCTCCGTTTGGCTCTGACATGCTCTGCTTGGCTCTGACAGGCTCTGCTTCCGTCGGCCAGGCTCTGTGTGGCTCTGCTTGGCTATGTTTGGCTCTGCTAAGCTCTGTATGGCTCTGTTTGGCTAAACCAGGCTCTGTTTGGCTATGCCAGGCTTTCTTTGTCTCCCTTTGGCTCTCCTTGGCTCTGCTAGGCTCTCTTTGGAACTTTTTGGCTCTGTATGGCTGTGACTGGCTCTGTTTGACACTGTCAGGCTCTGTTTGTCTCTGCCAGCATCTGTTTGGCTTTGTTTGGTGCTGTTTGGATCTATTTGGCTCTGCGTCCCTCTGTTTTCCTCTATTGGGTTCTATTTGGCTCTGTTTGGCTCTTCCGGGTGCTGTTTGCCTCTGTTTGGCTCTGCCAGGCACTATTTGCCTCTGTTTGCCCTGTCAGGCTCAGTTTGGCTCTGCCTGGCTCTGATTGGCACTGCCAGGCTTTGTTTGGCTATGCCAGGCTCTCTTTGGTGATACCAGGCTCTGTTTGGAACTGTTTGGCTCTGCATGGCTTTGTAAGGCTCTATTTGACTGCCAGGATTTTTGTGGCCCTGTTAGGCTCTGCCAGGCATGGTTTGGCACTGCTTAGCTCTGCAAGGCCCTGTTTGGCTCTGCTTGACTCTGCTTGCCATTGTTTGGCTCTGCCAGGCTCTGTTTGGCGCCCTTTGGGTATGTTTGGCTCTGTTTGTCTCTGGCAGCCGCTGATTGGCTCTGACAGGCTCTCCTTCAGTCTGCCACAATCTGTTTGGCTCCGTTTGGCTCTGCTTGGGTCTGCCAGGCTCTGCATAGACTGCCAGGCTTCTGCTTGGGGCTGTTTGGCATTGCCAGGCCCGCTCTTGAACTGTTTGGCTCTGTTTGGCTCGGTTTTGCTCTGCCTGGCTATGTTTGGCTCTGCCAGGCTCTCTATGGCTCTGATTGGCAATGCCAGGCTATGTTTGGCTCTCTTTGGCTCATCTAGGCTCTGTTTGGAACTGTTTGCCACTGTTTGGCTCGGCCTGGCTCAGTTTGGCTCTGTTGGCTCCTTTTGGGTTTCTTTGCCTCTGTTTTAATCAAAGTCTCTTTTTGGCTCTCTTTGGCACTGGCAAGCTCTGTTTGGCTCTGTCTGGCTCTGCCTGGCTCTGTCTAACTTTCCCAGGCTCTGTTTCAATTTGTTTGGCTCTGTTTGGCCAGATTTGACTTTGTTTGGCTCTGCTAGGCTCTGTTTGGCAATTGTCTGTCTCTGCGAGACTCTGTTTGTCTCTGCCGGGCTCTGTTTGGCACGGCCGGTCTCTGTTTAGCTCTGCCGGGATCTGTGTGGCTCTGGCGGGCTCTGTCTGGCTCTGTTTGGATCAATTTGGCTCTGTTTCTCACTGTTTGACTCTGTTTGGTCTGCCAGACTCTGTTTGGTACTACTTGGCAATGTTTGGCTCTGCCAGGTCCTGTTTGGTTCTGCAAAGTTTTATTTCACTCTCTTTGGCTCTGCCAGGTTCTGTTTGGCTCTGCTTGTATCTGACAGGCTCTGTTTGGCTCTGCCAGGCACTATTTGGCTCTGTTTGCCCATACCAGGCTTACTTTGGCTCTCTTTCACTTTGCCAGTCTCTCTTTGCTCTGTTTTGCCGTGCCAGGCTCATTTTGGCTCTTTTTCACTCTGCCAGACTCTGTTTGGTTTGGCTCTACGTGGCTCTGCTTGGCTCGGTTTGTCCCTTCTTGACTCTGCCAAGCTCAGTTTGGCTCTCTTTGACTCTGTCTGGCTCTGCAAGGCTCTGTTTGGCTCTGCCAGGCTTTGTTTGCCTCTGTTTGGATATTATTGGCTCTGCCGGGCTTTGTTTGGCTCTGCTTGGATCTGTTTGTCTCTTCTTGTCTCTACCTGACTCTGGCTGTCTGTGCCAGTCTCTGGTTGGCTGTGCCAGGCTCTGTCTGGCTGTGCTGGGCTCTGTTTGGATCTGTTTGGATCTATTAGGCTCTGTTTCTCTCTGATTGACTCTGTTTGTCTCTGCCAGGCTCTGCCAGGCTCTGTTTGGCTCTGCCGGGCTCCGTTTGACTCTGTTTGTTCTGCCAGACTCTGTTTGGCATTATGTGGCACTGTTTGGCTCTGCCAGACCCTGCTTGGCTCTGCTTCACTCTGACAGATTCTGTTTGCTCTGTTTTGCCATGCCAGGCTCGCTTTGGTAATGTTTGGGTCTGTTTGCCACTGCCATGCTCTGTTTCATTCTGTTTGGCTCTACTAGTTACTTTTTGACAATGTTTGGCTCTGCAATGATCTGTTTGGCTCCCCTTGGTTGTGTTGGACTCTGCTTTGCTCTCCAAGGCTCCATTTGGCTCATGCTTGGCTCTGAATGGTCATGCCAGGATCTGATTTGGTCTGTTTTGCACTGTTTGTCTCTGTTTGGCGCTACTGGGCTTTGAATGGCTCTGGAAGGCTCTGTTTGGCTATTTTTGGTTCTGATCGGCTCTGCTTGGCATTGTCTGGCTCTGCCAGGCTGTATGTGGTGCTGTTTGGCTATGTTTGGCTCCGTTTGGCTCTGACAGGCTCTGCTTGGCTCTGTTTGGAACTGCCTGGCACTGCCAGGCTCTGTTTGGCTCTCATAGGCTCTGATTCCATCTGCCAGGCTCTGTTTGGCCCTGCTTGGCTGTGTTTGCCTCTGCCAAGCTTTGTATTGCTCTCTTTGGCTATACCAGGCTCCGTTTGGCTATGCCAGGCTTTTCTTGGCTCTGCTTGGATCTATCTGGCTCTGCCAGGCCCTGCTTCGGACTGCCAGGCTTCTGCTTGGATCTGTTTGGTACTGCCATGCCCGGTCTTGAACCGTTTGGCTCTCTTTGGCTCTGTTTTGCTCTGCTTGGCCATGTTTGTCTCTGCCAGGCTCTCTATGGCTCTGATTGGCAATGCCAGGCTATGTTTGGCTGTCGTTAGCTCGTCTAGGCTCTGTTTGGAATTGTTTGCCACTGTTTGGCTCTGCCGGGCTCTGTTTCATTCTGTGTGGCTCTATTTGGGTTTCTTTGCCTCTGTTTTTATCAAAGTCTCTTTTTGGCTCCCTTTGGCTCTGGCAGGCTCTGTTTGGCTCTGTCTGGCTTTGCCAGGCTCTGTTTCAATTTGTTTGGCTCTGTTTGGTTATACTTGGCAACTGTCTGGCTCTGCGAGACGCTGTTTGTCTCTGTTTGGCTCTACATGGTTCTGCTGGGCTCTGTTTGTCTCTTCTTGGCTCTAGCTGACTCTGTCTGGCTCTGCCGGGCTCTGTTTGGCACGGCCAGGCTCTGTTTAGCTCAGCCGGGCTCTGTCTGGCTCTGTTTGGCTCTATTTGGCTCTGTTTGGCTCTGTTTGAATCAATTTGGCTCTGTTTGGTCTGCCCGGAGCTGTTTGATACTATTTGGCAATGTTTGGCTCTGCCAGGTTCTGTTTGGCTCTGTTTGTATCTGCCAGGCTCTGTTTGACTCTGCCAGGCACGATTTGGCTCTGTTTGGCCATACCAGGCTCTGTTTGGCTCTCTTTCGCTTTACCAGTCTCTGTTTGCTCTGTTTTGCCATGCCAGGCACATTCTGGCTCTGTTTTGCTCTGCCAGACTCTGTTTGTCTCTGTTTGAGTCTACATGACTCTGCTTGGCTCTGTTTGTCCCTTCTTGACTCTGCCGGCTCAGTTTGGCTCTCTTTGACTCTGTCTGACTCTGCCAGGCTCTATTTGGCACTGCCAGGCTCTGTTTGCCTCTGTTTGGTTATTATTGGCTCTGCCGGGCTTTGTTTGTCTTTGCTTGGATCTGTTTGTCTCTTCTTGTCTCTACCTGACTCTGTTTGGCTCTGCCGGGCTCTGTTTGGCTCTGCCGGGCTCTGTTTGGATCTTCCAGGCTTTGTTTGGCTCTGTTTGGATCAATTTGGCTCTGTTTCTCACTGTTTGACTCTGTTTGGTCTGCCAGCCTCTGTTTGGTACTATTTGGCAATGTTTGGCTCTGCCAGGACCTGTTTGGCTCTGTTTGTATCTGCCAGGCTCTGTTCGGCTCCGCCGGGCTCTGTTTGGCTCTGCCGGGCTCTGTTTGGCTCTGTTTGGATCTGCCGGGCTCTGTTTAGCTCTGCCGGGATCTGTGTGGCTCTGGCGGGCTCTGTCTGGCTCTGTTTGGATCAATTTGGCTCTGTTTCTCACTGTTTGACTGTTTGGTCTGCCACGCTCCGTTTGGTACTATTTGGCAATATTTAGCTCTGCCATGTCCTGTTTGGCTCTGCGAAGTTTTATTTCACTCTGTTTGGCTCTGCCAGGTTCTGTTTGGGTCTGTTTGTACCTGCCAGGCTCTGTTTGGCTTTGCCAGGCATTTTTTGGCTCTGTTGAAGGGTCATGAGGACTCGAAACGTCAACCCTTTTCTTCTCCGCCGATGCTGCCAGACCTGCTGAGTTTTTCCAGGTAATTCTGTTTTTGAATTGAAACAGAGCCTGGTATTTGTATTGTTTGGCTCTGGTTTTCTCTGTTTGGCTCTGCCAGTCTCTGTTTAGCATTGTGAAACTCAGTATGGCTCTGCTTGGATCTGCCAGTCTCTGTCAGGCTCTGCTTGGGTCTGCCAGGCTCTGCTTCGGACTGCCAGGCTTCTGCTTAGATCTGTTTGGCACTATCACGCCCGGTCTTCAACCATTTGGCTCTTTTTGGCTCTGTTTTGCTCTGCTTGGCCATGTTTGGCTCTGCCAGGCTCTCTATGGCTCTGATTGGCAATGCCAGGCTATGTTTGGCTGTCTTTGGCTCGTCTAGGCTCTGTTTGGAATTGTTTGCCACTGTTTGGCTCTGCCGGGCTCTGTTTCACTCTGTGTGGCTCTCTTTGGGTTTCTTTGTCTCTGTTTTGATCAAAGTCTCTTTTTGGCTCTCTTTGGCTCTGGCAGGCTCGGTTTGGCTCTGTCTGGCTCTTTTAGCTCTGTCTGGCTTTGCCAGGCTCTGTTTCAATTCAAAAACAGAATTACCTGGAAAAACTCAGCAGGTCTGGCAGCATCGGCGGAGAAAAAAAGAGTTGACGTTTCGAGTCCTCATGACCCTTCGACAGAACTTGAGTTCGAGTCCAAGAAAGAGTTGAAATATAAGCTGGTTTAAGGTGTGTGTGTGGGAGGGCGGAGAGATAGAGAGAGAGAGAGGTGGAGAGGGGGTGGGGTGTGGTTGTAGCGACAAACAAGCAGTGATAGATGCAGATCATCAAAAGATGTCACTGACAATAGTACAATAGAACACATAGGTGTTAAAGTTAAAGTTGGTGATATTATCTGTTTGGATCAATTTGGCTCTGTTTGGTCTGCCCGGAGCTGTTTGATACTATTTGGCAATGTTTGGCTCTGCCAGGTTCTGTTTGGCTCTGTTTGTATCTGCCAGGCTCTGTGTGACTCTGCCAGGCACTATTTGGCTCTGTTTGGCCATACCAGGCTCTGTTTCAATTTGTTTGGCTCTGTTTGGTTATAATTGGCAACTGTCTGGCTCTGTGAGACACTGTTTGTCTCTGTTTGGCTCTACATGGTTCTGCTGGGCTCTGTTTGTCTCTTCTTGGCTCTAGCTGACTCTGTCTGGCTCTGCCGGGCTCTGTTTGGCACGGCCTGCTCTGTTTAGCTCTGCCGGGTTCTGTCTGGCTCTGTTTGGCTCTATTTGGCTCTGTTTGGCTCTGTTTGGATCAATTTGGCTCTGTTCGGTCTGCCCGGAGCTGTTTGATACTATTTGGCAATGTTTGGCTCTGCCAGGTTCTGTTTGGCTCTGTTTGTATCTGCCAGGCTCTGTTTGACTCTGCCAGGCACTATTTGGCTCTGTTTGGCCATACCAGGCTGTGTTTGGCTCTCTTTCGCTTTACCAGTCTCTGTTTGCTCTGTTTTGCCATGCCAGGCACATTCTGGCTCTGTTTTGCTCTGCCAGACTCTGTTTGTCTCTGTTTGAGTCTACATGACTCTGCTTGGCTCTGTTTGTCCCTTCTTGACGCTGCCAGGCTGTTTGGCACTGCCAGGCTCTGTTTGCCTCTGTTTGGTTATTATTGGCTCTGCCGGGCTTTGTTTGTCTCTGCTTGGATCTCTTTGTCTCTTCTTGTCTCTACCTGACTCTGGCTCTGCCAGGCTCTGTCTGGCTCTGCCGGGCTCTGTTTGGCTCTGCCGGGCTCTGTTTGGTACTATTTGGCAATGTTTGGCTCTGCCAGGTCCTGTTTGGCTCTGCGAAGTTTTATTTCACTCTGTTTGGCTCTGCCAGGCTCTGTTTGGCTCTGCTGGGCACTGTTTGGATCTGCCGGGCTCTGTTTAGCTCTGCCGGGATCTGTGTGGCTCTGGCGGGCTCTGTCTGGCTCTGTTTGGATCAATTTGGCTCTTTTTCTCACTGTTTGACTGTTTGGTCTGCCAGGCTCTGTTTGGTACTATTTGGCAATATTTGGCTCTGCCATGTCCTGTTTGGCTCTGCGAAGTCTTATCTCACTCTGTCTGGCTCTGCCAGGTCCTGTTTGGCTCTGTTTGTACCTGCCAGGCTCTGTTTGGCTTTGCCAGGCATTGTTTGGCTCTGTTGAAGGGTCATGAGGACTTGAAACATCAACCCTTTTCTTCTCCACCGATGCTACCAGACCTGCTGAGTTTTTCCAGGTAATTCTGTATTTGTATTATTTGGCTCTGGTTTTCTCTGTTTGGCTCTGCCAGTCTCTGTTTAGCATTGTGAAACTCAGTATGGCTCTGCTTGGATCTGCCTGTCTCTGTCAGGCTCTGCTTGGGTCTGCCAGGCTCTGCTTCAGAATGCCAGGCTTCTGCTTAGATCTGTTTGGCACTGCCACGCCCGGTCTTCAACCATTTGGCTCTTTTTGGCTCTGCTTTGCTCTGCTTGGCCATGTCTGGCTCTGCCAGGCTCTCTATGGCTCTGATTGGCAATGCCAGGCTATGTTTGGCTGTCTTTGGCTCGTCTAGGCTCTGTTTGGAATTGTTTGCCACTGTTTGGCTCTGCCGGGCTCTGTTTCAATCTGTGTGGCTCTCTTTGGGTTTCTTTGCCTCTGCTTTGATCAAAGACTCTTTTTGGCTGTCTTTGGCTCTGGCAGGCTCGGTTTGGCTCTGTCTGGCTCTTTTAGCTCTGTCCTGCTTTGTCAGGTTCTGTTTGGTTCTGTTTGTATCTGCCAGGCTCTGTTTGGCTCTGCCAGGCACTATTTGGCTCTGTTTGTCCATACCAGGCTCTGTTTGGCTCTCTTTCGCTTTGCCAGTCTCTGTTTGCTCTGTTTTGCCATGCCAGGCCCATTCTGGCTCTGTTTCACTCTGCCAGACTCTGTTTGTCTCTGTTGGGGTCTACATGGCTCTGCCTGGCTCTGTTTGTCCCTTCCTGACTCTGCCAGGCTCAGTTTGGCTCTCTTTGACTCTGTCTGACTCTGCCAGGCTCTGGTTGGCACTGCCGGGCTCTGTTTGCCTCTGTTTGGATATTGTTGGCTCTGCCGGGCTTTGTTTGGCTCTGCTTGGATCTGTTTGTCTCTTCTTGTCTCTACCTGACTCTGTTTGGCTCTGCCAGGCTCTGTTTGGCTCTGCCGGGCTCTGTTTGGATCTGCCGGGCCTTGTTTAGCTCTGCCGGGATCTGTGTGGCTCTGGCGGGCTCTGTCTGGCTCTGACTGGATCAATTGGGCTCTGTTTCTCACTGTTTAACTCTGTTTGGTCTGCCAGGCTCTGTTTGGTACTATTTGGCAAGGTTTGGCTCTGACAGGTCCTGTTTGGCTCTGCCAAGATTTATTTCACTCTCTTTGTCTCTGCCAGGTTCTGTTTGGCTCTGTTTGTATCTGCCAGGCTCTGTTTGGCTGTGCCAGGCACTATTCGGCTTTGTTTGCCCATACCAGGCTTACTTTGGCTCTCTTTCACTTTGCCAGTCTCTGTTTGCTCTGTCTTGCCATGCCAGGCTCATGTTGGCTCTTTTTCACTCTGCCAGACTCTGTTTGTCTTGGTTTGGCTCTACATGGCTCTGCTTGGCTCTGTTTGTCCCTTCCTGACTCTGCCAGGCTCAGTTTGGCTCTCTTTGACTCTGTCTGGCTCTGCAAGGCTCTGTTTGACTCTGCCAGGCTCTGTTTGCCTCTGTTTGGATATTATTGGCTCTGCCGAGCTTTGTTTGGCTCTACTTGGATCTGTTTGTCTCTTCTTGTCTCTACCTGACTCTGGTTGTCTGTGCCAGGCTCAGTTTGGCTGTGCCGGGCTCAGTTTGGCTGTGCCGGGCTCTGGTTGGCTCTGCCGGGCTCTGTCTGGCTGTGCCGGGTTCTGTTTGGCTGTGCTGGGCTCTGTTTGGCTCTGTTTGGATCTATTAGGCTCTGTTTCTCTCTGATTTGGCTCTGTTTGTCTCTGCCAGGCTCTGTTTGATTCTGTTTGTTCTGCCAGGATCTGTTTGGCACTCCGTGGCACTGTTTGGCTCTGCCAGGCACTGTTTGGCTCTGCTTCGCTCTGACAGATTCTGTTTGCTCTGGTTTGCCGTGCCAGGCTCACTTTGATAATATTTGGCTCTTTTTGCCACTGCCAGGCTCTGTTTGGATCTGCCATGCTCTGTTTCATTCTGTTTGGCTCTATTAGTTACCTCTTGACAATGTTTGGCTCTGCCAGGATCTGTTTGGCTCCCCTTGGTTGTGTTGGACTCTGTTTTGCTCTCCCAGGCTCCATTTGGCTCATGCTTGGCTCTGATTGGCCATGCCAGGATCTGTTTTGGTCTGTTTTGCACTGTTTGTCTCTGTTTGGTGCTACTGGGCTTTGAATGACTCTGGAAGGCTCGGTTTGGCTCTTTTTGGTTCTGATTGGCTCTGCTTGGCATTGTCTGGCTCTGCCAGGCTGTATGTAGTGCTGTTTGGCTATGTTTGGCTCCGTTTGGCTCTGACAGGCTCTGCTTGGCTCTGTTTGGAACTGCCTGGCACTGCCAGGCTCTGTTTGGCTCTCACAGGCTCTGATTCCATCTGCCAGGCTCTGTTTGGCCCTGCTTGGCTGTGTTTGCCTCTGCCAAGCTTTGTATTGCTCTCTTTGGCTATACCAGGCTCTGTTTGGCTATGCCAGGCTTTTCTTGGCTCTGCTTGGATCTATCTGGCTCTGCCAGGCTCATTTTGGCTCTGACAAGCTCTGCTTCACTCTGCCAGGATCTGCTTGGCTCTGTCTGTCCCTCTTCGACTCTGCCAGGCTCTGTTTGGCTTTGCCAGGCATTGTTTGGCACTGTTGAAGGGTCATGAGGACTCGAAAGGTTAACTCTTTTCTTCTCCGCCGATGCTGCCAGACCCGCTGATTTTTTCCAGGTAATTCTGTTTTTGTATTGTTTGGCTCTGTTTGGCTCTGTTTTTCTCTGTTTGGCTCTGCCAGGCTCTGTTTAGCATTGCGAAACTCAGTATGGCTCTGCTTGGATCTGCCAGTCTCTGTCAGGCTCTGCTTGGGTCTGCCAGGCTCTGCTTTGGACTGCCTGGCTTCTGCTTGGATCTGTTTGGCACTGCTACGCCCGGTCTTGAACCGTTTGGATCTTTTTGGCTGTTTTGCTCTGCTTGGCCATGTTTGGCTCTGCCAGCCTCTCTATGGCTCTGATTGGCAATGCCAGGCTATGTTTGGCTCTCTTTGACTCGTCTAGGCTCTGTTTCAAATTGTTTGCCACTGTTTGGCTCTGCCGGGCTCTGCTTCACTCTATGTGGCTTTCTTTGGGTTTCCTTGCCTCTGTTTTGATCAAAGTCTCTTTTTGGCTCTCATTGGCTCTGGCAGGCTCTGTTTGGCTCTGTCTGGCTCTTTTACCTCTGTCTGGCTTTGCCAGGCTCTGTTTCAACTTGTTTGGCTCTGTTTGGTTATACTTGGCAACTGTCTGGCTCTGCGAGACTCTGTTTGTCTCTGTTTGGCTCTACATGGTTCTGCTGGGCTGTGTTTGTCTCTTCTTGGCTCTAGCTGACTCTGTCTGGCTCTGCCGGGCTCTGTTTGGCACGGCCTGGCTCTGTTTAGCTCTGCCGGGCTCTGTTTGGCTCTGTTTGGCTCTGTTTGTATCAATGTTGCTCTGTTTCTCACTGTTTGGTTCTGTTTGGTCTGCTGGCTCTGTTTGATACTATTTGGCAATGTTTGGCTGTGCCAGATCCTGTTTGGCTCTGCCAAGTTTTATTTCACTCTGTCTGGCTCTGCCAGGTTCTGTTTGGCTCTGTTTGTATCTGCCAGGCTCTGTTTGGCTGTGCCAGGCACTATTTGGCTCTGTTTGCCCATACCAGGCTTAATTTGGCTCTCTTTCACTTTGTCAGTCTCTCTTTGCTCTGTTTTGCCATGCCAGGCTCATTTTGGCTCTTTTTCACTCTGCCAGACTCCGTTTGTCTTGGTTTGGCTCTATATGACTCTGTTGGGCTCTGTTTGTCCCTTCCTGACTCTGACAGCCTCTGTTTGGCTCTGCCGGGCTCTGTTTGGATCAGTCTGGCTCTTTTAGATCTGTCTGGCCTAGCCAGGCTCTGTTTCAATTTGTTTGGATCTGTTTGGTTATACCTGGCAACTGTATGGCTCTGTGAGACTCTGTTTGGCTCTACATGGTTCCGCTGGGCTGTGTTTGTCTCTCCTTGGCTCTAGCTGACTCTGTCTGGCTCTGCCGGGCTCTGTTTGGCACGGCCGGGCTCTGTTTAGCTCTGCCGGGCTCTGTTTGGATCTGTTCGGCTCTGTTTGGCTCTGTTTGGATCAATTTGACTCTGTTTCTCACTGTTTGGCTCTGTTTGGTCTGTCCGGAGCTGTTTGATACTATTTGGCAATGTTTGGCTGTGCCAGGTCCTGTTTGGCTCTGCCAAATTTTATTTCACTCTGTCTGGCTCTGCCAGGTTCTGTTTGGCTCTGTTTGTATCTGCCAGGCTCTGTTTGGCTGTGCCAGGCAGTATTTGGCTCTCTTTGTCCATACCAGGCTCTGTTTGGCTCTCTTTCGCTTTGCCAGTCTCTGTTTGCTCTGTTTTGCCATGCTAGGCACATTCTGGCTCTCTTTCGCTCTGCCGGACTCTGTTTGTTTCTGTTTGGCTCTACATGGCTCTCCTTGGCTCTGTTTGTCCCTTCGTGACTCTGCCAGGCTCAGTTTGGCTCTCTTTGACTCTGTCTGACTCTGCTAGGCTCCATTTGGCACTGCTGGGCTCTGTTTGCCTCTGTTTGGATATTATTGGCTCTGCTGGGCTTTGTTTGGCTCTGCTTGGATCTGTTTGTCTCTTCCTGTCTCTACCTGACTCTGTTTGGCTCTGCCAGGCTCTGTTTGGCTCTGCCGGGCTCTGTTTGGCTCTGCCGGGCTCTGTTTGGATCTGCCGGGCTCTGTTTAGCTCTGCCGGGATCTGTGTGGCTCTGTTTGGCTCTGTCTGGCTCTGTTTGGATCGATTTGGCTCTGTTTCTCACTGTTTGACTCTGTTTGGTCTGCCAGGATCTGTTTGGTACTATTTGGTAATGTTTGGCTCTGCGAAGTTTTCTTTCACTCTGTTTGGCTCTGCCAGGTTCTGTTTGGCTCCTTTTCACTCTGCCAGACTCTGTTTGTCCATTCCTGACTCTGCCAGGCTCATTTTGGCTTTCTTTGACTCTGTCTGGCTCTGCTAGGATCTGTTTGGCTCTGCCAGGCTATGTTTGCCTCTGTTTGGATATTATTTGCTCTGCTGGACTTTGTTTGGCTCTGCTTGGATCTGTTTGTCTCTTCTTGTCTCTACCTGACTCTGGTTGTCTGTGCCAGGCTCAGTTTGGCTGTGCCGGGCTCAGTTTGGCTGTGCCGGGCTCTGTTTGGCTGTGCCAGGTTCTGTTTGGCTGTGCTGGGTTCTGTTTGGCTGTGCTGGGCTCTGTTTGGCTGTGCTGGGCTCTGTTTCTCTCTGCCAGGCTCTGTTTGACTCTGTTTGTTCTGCCAGGCTCTGTTTGGCACTATGTGGCACTGTTTGGCTCTGCCAGGCCCTGTTTGGCTCTGCTTCGCTCTGACAGATTCTGTTTGCTCTGTTTTGCCATGCCAGGCTCGCTTTAGTAATGTTTGGCTCTATTTGCCACTGCCAGGCTCTGTTTGGATCTGCCATGCTCTGTTTCATTCTGTTTGGCTCTACTAGTTACTTTTTGACAATGTTTGGCTCTGGCAGGATCTGTTTGGCTCCCCTTGGTTGTGCTGGACTCTGCCTTGCTCTCCCAGGCTCCATTTGGTTCATGCTTGGCTCTGATTGGCCATGCCAGGCTCTGATTTGGTCTCTTTTGCACTGTTTGTCTCTGTTTGGCGCTACTGGGCTTTGAATGACTCTGAAAGGCTCTGTTTGTCTCTTTTTGGTTCTGATTGGCTCTGCTTTGCATTGTCCGGCTCTGCCAGGCTGTATTTGGTGCTGTTTGGCTATGTTTGGCTCCGTTTGGCTCTGACAGGCTCTGCTTGGCTCTGTTTGGAACTGCCTGGCACTGCCAGGTTCATTTTGGCACTGACAAGCTCTGCTTCACTCTGCCAGGATCTTCTTGGCTCTGTCTGTCTCTCTTCAACTCTGCCAGGCTCTGTTTGGCTTTGCCAGGCATTGTTTGGCTCTGTTGAAGGGTCATGAGGACTCGAAATGTCAACCCTTTTCTTCTCTGCCGATGCTGCCAGAACTGCTGGGTTTTCCGGGTAATTCTGTATTTGTATTGTTTCGCTCTGTTTTTCTCTGTTTGGCTCTGCCAGGCTCTGTTTAGCTTTGTGAAACTCAGTATGGCTCTGCTTGGATCTGCCTGACTCTGTCAGGCTCTGCTTGGGTCTGCCAGGCTCTGCTTCGGACTGCCAGGCTTCTGCTTGGATCTGTTTGGCACTGCCACGCCCGGTCTTCAACCATTTGGCTCTTCTTGGCTCTGTTTTGCTCTGCTTGGCCACGTTTGGCTTGGCCAGGCTCTCTATGGCTCTGATTGGCAATGCCAGGCTATGTTTGGCTCTCTTTGGCTCGCCTAGGCTCTGTTTGGAATTGTTTGCCACTGTTTGGCTGTGCCGGGCTCTATTTCACTCTGTGTGGCTCTCTTTGGGTTTCTTTGCCTCTGTTTTGATCAAAGTCTCTTTTTGGCTCTCTTTGGTTCTGGCGGGCTCTGTTTGGCTCTGTCTGGCTCTTTTAGCTCTGTCTGGCTTTGCCAGGCTCTGTTTCAATTTGTTTGGCTCTGTTTGATTATACTTGGCAACTGTCTGGCTCTGTGAGACTCTGTTTGTCTCTGTTTGGCTCTACATGGTTCTGCTGGGCTGTGTTTGTCTCTTCTTGGCTCTAGCTGACTCTGTCTGGCTCTGTCGGGCTCTGTTTGGCACGGCCGGGCTCTGTGTAGCTGTGCCGGGCTCTGTTTGGCTCTGTTTGGATCAATGTGGCTCTGTTTCTCACTGTTTGGCTCTGTTTTGTCTGCCCGGGGCTGTTTGATACTATTTGGCAATGTTTGGCTCTGACAGGTCCTGTTTGGTTGTGACAAGTTTTATTTCACTCTGTCTGGCTCTGCCAGGTTCTGTTTGGCTCTGTTTGTATCTGCCAGGCTCTGTTTGGCTCTGCCAGGCACTATTTGGCTCTGTTTGTCCATACCAGGCTCTGTTTGGCTCTCCTTCACTTTGCCAGTCTCTGTTCACTCTGTTTTGCCATGCCAGGCCCATTCTGGCTCTGTTTCATTCTGCCAGACTCGGTTTGTCTCTGTTTGGGTCTACATGGCTCTGCTTGGCTCTGTTTGTCCCTTCTTGACTCTGCCAGGCTCAGTTTGGTTCTCTTTGACTCTGTATGACTCTGCCAGGATCTGTTTGGCTCTGCTTAGCTGTGTTTGGCTCTGCCAAGCTTTGTATTGTTTTCTTTGGCTATACCAGGCTCTGTTTGGCTATGCCAGTCTTTTCTTGGCTCTGCTTGGATCTATCTGGCTCTGCCAGGTTCATTTTGGCTCTGACAAGCTCTGCTTCACTCTGCGAGGATCTGCTTGGCTCTGTCTGTCCCTCTTCGACTCTGCCAGGCTCTGTTTAGCATTGCGAAACTCAGTATGGCTCTGCTTGGATCTGCCAGTCTCTGTCAGGCTCTTCTAGGGTCTGCCAGGCTCTGCTTCAGACTGCCAGGATTATGTTTGGATCTGTTTGGCACTGCCATGCTTGGTCTTGCACCGTTTGGCTCTGTTTGGCTCTGTTTTGCTCTGCCTGGCCATGTTTGGCTCTGCCAGGCTCTCTATGGCTCTGATTGGCAATGCCAGGGTATGTTTGGCTTTCTTTGGCTCATCTTGGCTCTGTTTGGCTCCGGCTGGCTCTGTTTGGGTTTATTTGCCTCTGTTTTGATCAAAGTCTCTTTTTGGCTCTCTTTGGCTCTGGCAGTCTCAGTTTGGCTCTTTCTAGCTCTGCCAGAATCTTTCTGGCTTTGCCAGGCTCTGTTTCAATTTGTTTGCTTCTGTTTGGCTATACTTGACTCTGTTTGGCTCTGCTAGGCTCTGTTTGGCAACTGTCTGGCTCTGTGAGACTCTGTTTGTCTCTGTTTGGCTCTATATGGTTCTGCTGGGCTCTGTTTGTCTCTTCTTGGCTCTAGCTGACTCTGTCTGGCTCTGCTGGGCTCTGTTTGGCACGGCCGGGCTCTGTTTAGCTCTGCCGGCCTCTGTTTGGCTGTGGTGGCCTCTGTTTGGCTCTGATTGGATCAATTTGGCTCTGTTTCTCACTGTTTGGCTCTGTTTGGTCTGCCCGGAGCTGTTTGATACTATTTGGCAATGTTTGGCTCTGCCAGGTCCTGTTTGGCTCTGCCAATTTTTATTTAACTCAGTCTGGCTCCGTCAGATTCTGTTTGGCTCTGTTTGTATCTGCCAGGCTCTGTTTGACTCTGCCAGGCATTATTTGGCTCTGTTTGTCCATACCAGGCTCTGTTTGGCTCTCTTTCGCTTTACCAGTCTCTGTTTGCTCTGTTTTGCCATGCCAGGCACATTCTGGCTCTGTTTTGCTCTGCCAGACTCTGCCTCTGTTTGAGTCTACATGGCTCTGCTTGGCTCTGTTTGTCCCATCTTGACTCTGCCAGGCTCAGTTTGGCTCTCTTTGACTCTGTCTGACTCTGCCAGGCTCTGTTTGGCACTGCCAGGCTCTGTTTGCCTCTGTTTGGTTATTATTGGCTCTGCCGGGCTTTGTTTGGCTCTGCCTGGATCTGTTTGTCTCTTCTTGTCTCTACCTGACTCTGTTTGGCTCTGCCGGGCTCTGTTTGGCTCTGCCGGGCTCTGTTAGGCTCTGCTTGGATCTGTTTTTCTCTTCTTGTCTCTACCTGACTCTCGTTGTCTGTGCCAGGCTCCGGTTGGCTCTGCCGGGCTTTGTTTGGCTCTGCCTGGATCTGTTTGTCTCTTCTTGTCTCTACCTGACTCTGTTTGGCTCTGCCAGGCTCTGTTTGGCTCTGCCGAGCTTTGTTTGGCTCTGCTTGGATCTGTTTGTCTCTTCTTGTCTCTACCTGATTCTGGTTGTCTGTGCCAGGCTCTGGCTGGCTGTCCCGGGCTCTGTTTGGCTGTGCCAGGCTCTGTTTGGCTGTGCTGGGCTCTGTCTGGCTCTGTTTGGATCTATTAGGCTCTGTTTCTCTCTGATTGGTTCTGTTTGCCTCTGCCAGGCTCTGCCAGGCTCTGTTTGGCTCTGCCAGGCTCTGTTTGACTCTGTTTGTTCTGCCAGGCTCTGTCTGGCACTATGTGGCCCTGTTTGGCTCTGCCAGACCCTGTTTCGCTCTGCTTCGCTCTGACAGATTCTGTTTGCTCTGTTTTGCCATACCAGGCTCGCTTTGGTAATGATTGGCTCTATTTGCCACTGCCAGGCTCTGTTTGGATCTGCCATGCTCTGTTTCATTCTGTTTGGCTCTGCCAGTTACTTTTTGACAATGTTTGGCTCCGCCAGGATCTGTTTGGCTCCCCTTGGTTGTGTTGGACTCTGCTTTGCTCTCCAAGGCTCCATTTGGCTCATGCTTGGCTCTGATTGGCCATGCCAGGATCTGATTTGGTCTGTTTTGCACTGTTTGTCTCTGTTTGGCGCTACTGCGCTTTGAATGACTCTGGAAGGCTCTGTTTGGCTCTTTTTGGTTCTGATTGGCTCTGCTTGGCATTGTCTGCCTCTGGCAGGCTGTATGTGGTTCTGTTTGGCTATGTTTGGCTCCGTTTGGCTCTGACAGGCTCTGCTTGGCTCTGTTTGGAACTGCCTGGCACTGCCAGGCTCTGTTTGGCTCTGACAGGCTCTGATTCCATCTGCCAGTCTCTGTTTGGCTCTGCTTAGCTGTGTTTGGCTCTGCCAAGCTTTGTATTGTTTTCTTTGGCTATACCAGGCTCTGTTTGGCTATGCCAGTCTTTTCTTGGCTCTGCTTGGATCTATCTGGCTCTGCCAGGTTCATTTTGGCTCTGACAAGCTCTGCTTCACTCTGCCAGGATCTGCTTGGCTCTGTCTGTCCCTGTTAGATTCTGCCAGGCTCTGTTTGGCTCTGCCAGGCATTGCTTGGCTCTGTTTGGCTCTGTTTCTCTCTGTTTGGCTCTGCCAGGCTCTGTTTAGCATTGTGAAGCTCAGTATGGTACTGCTTGGATCTGCCAGTCTCTGTCAGGCTCTACCTGGTTCTGCCAGGTTCTGCTTCGGACTACGGCATTTGCTTGGATCTGTTTGGCACTGCCAGGCCTGGTCTTGAACTGTTTGGCTCTTTTTGGCTCTGTTTTGCTCTGCTTGGCCATGTTTGGCTCTGCCAGGCTCTCTACGGCTCTGATTGGCAAGGCCAGGGTATAAAAACAAAAAACTGCGGATGCTGGAAATCCAAAACAAAAACAGAATTTCCAGGAAAAACTCAGCAGGTCTGGCAGTATTGGCGGAGAAGAAAAGAGTTGATGTTACGAGTCCTCATGCCCCTTCAACAGAACTAAGTAGAAATTGGAAAGGAGTGAAATATAAGCTGGTTTAAGGTGTGTGTGTGTGTGTGTTGGGCGGGGGGACAGGGTGGGTTGGGTGGGGGGAGAGAAGTGGAGGGGGTGCGTGTGGTTGTAGGGACAAGCAAGCAGTGATAGAAGCAGATCATCAAAAGATGTCACAGACAACAGAACAAAAGAACACATAGGTGTTGAAGTTGGTGATATATTTTAAACAAATGTGCTAATTAAGAATGGATGGTAGGGCACTCAAGGTATAGCTCTAGTGGGGGTGGGGAGAGCATAAAATATTTAAAAATATTTAAAAATAATGGAAGTAGGTGGGAAAACGAAAAATCTATATAATTTATTGGAAAAAAACAAAAGGAAGGGGGAAACAGAAAGGGGGTGGGGATGGAGGAGGGAGGTCAAGATCTAAAGTTGTTGAATTCAATATTCAGTCCGGAAGGCTGTAAAGTGCCTAGTTGGAAGATGAGGTGTTGTTCCTCCAGTTTGCGTTGGGCTTCACTGGAACAATGCAGCAAGCCAAGGACAGACATGTGGGCAAGACAGCAAGGTGGAGTGTTGAAATGGCAAGCGACAGGGAGGTTTGGGTCATTCTTGCAGACAGACCGCAGGTGTTCTGCAAAGCGGTCGCCCACTTTACGTTTGGTCTCTCCAATGTAGAGGAGACCGCATTGGGAGCAACGAATGCAGTAGACTAAGTTGGGGAAATGCAAGTGAAATGTTGCTTCGTTTGAAAGGAGTGTTTGGGTCCTTGGATGGTGAGGAGAGAGGAAGTGAAGGGGCAGGTGTTACATCTTTTGTGTGGGCATGGGGTGGTGCCATAGGTGGGGGTTGAGGAGTAGGGGGTGTTGGAGGAGTGGACCAGGGTGTCCCGGAGGGAATGATCCCTATGGAATGCCGACGGGGGGGGTGAAGGGAAGATGTGTTTGGTAGTGGCATCATGCTGGAGTTGGCGGAAATGGCGGAGGATGATCCTTTGAATGCGGAGGCTGGTGGGGTGATAAGTGAGGACAAGGGAGACCCTACCATGTTTCTGGGAGGGAGGAGAAGGCGTGAGGATGGATGCGCGGGAGATGGGCCGGACACGGTTGAGGACCCTGTCAACGGCCGTGGGTGGAAAATCTCGGTTAAGGAAGAAGGAGGACATGTCAGAGGAACTGTTTTTGAAGGTAGCATCATCGGAACAGATGCGACGGAGGCAAAGGAACTGAGGGAATGGGATGGAGTCCTTACAGGAAGCGGGGTGTGAGGAGCTGTAGTCAAGGTAGCTGTGGAAGTCGGTAGGCTTGTAATGGATATTGGTGGACAGTCTATCACCAGAGATTGAGACAACGAGGTCAAGGAAGGGAAGGGAAGTGTCAGGGTATGTTTGGCTCTCTTTGGCTCGTCTAGGCTCTATTTGGAACTGTTTGCCACTGTTTGGCTCTGCCGGGCTCTGTTTCACTCTGTCTGGCTCTGTTTGGGTCTTTTTTTGCCTCTGTTTTGATCAAAGTCTCTTTTTGGCTCTCTTTGGCTCTGGCAGGCTCAGTTTGGCTCTGTCTGTCTCTGCCAGGATCTTTCTGGCTTTGCCAGGCTCTGTTTCAATTTGTTTGGCTCTGTTTGTATTTACTTGACTCTGTTTGGCTCTGCTAGGCTCTGTTTGGCAACAGTCTGGCTCTGCGAGACTCTGTTTGCCTCTGTTTGCCTCTGTTTGGCCCTATATGATTCTGCTGGGCTCTGTTTGTCTCTTCTTGGCTCTAGCTAACTCTGTCTGTCTCTGCCGGGCTCTATTTAGCATGGCCGGGCTCTGTTTAGCTCTGCTGGGCTCTGTTTGGCTCTGGCGGGCTGTGTTTGGCTCTGTCTGGATCAGTTTGGCTCTGCTTCTCACTGTTTGGCTCTGTTTGGTCTGCCTGGCTGTGTTTGATACTGTTTGGCAATGTTTGGCTCTGCCAGGTTATGTTTGGCTCTGCCAAGTTTTATTTCACTCTGTTTGGCTCTGCCAGGTTCTGTTTGGCTCTGTTTGTATCTGCCAGGCTCTGTTTGGCTCTGCCAGGCACTATTTGGCTCTGTTTGCCCATACCAGGCTCAGTTTGGCTCTGTTTCACTTTGCCAGTCTCTGTTTGCTCTGCTTTGCCATGCCAGGCTCATTTTGGCTCTGTTTTCCTCTGCCAGACTCTGTTTGTCTCTTTTTGGCTCTACATGGCTCTGCTTGGCTCTTTTTGTCCCTTCTTGACTCTGCCAGGCTCAGTTTGACTCTCTTTGACTCAGTCTGACTCTGCCAGGCTCTGTTTGGCACTGCCGGGCTCTTTTTGCCTCTGTTTGGATATTATTGGCTCTGCCGGGCTTTGTTTGGCTCTGCTTGGATCTGTTTGTCTCTTCTTGTCTCTACCTGACTCTGTTTGGCTCTGCCAGGCTCTGCTTGGCTCTGCCAAGCTCTGTTTGGATCTACTGGGCTCTGTTTGGCTATGTTTGGATCTATCCAGCTCTGTTTCTCTCTGATTGGCTCTCTTTGTCCCTGCCAGGCTCTGTTTGGCTCTGCCAGTCTCTGTTCAACTCTATTTCTTCTGCCAGGCTCTGTTCGGCACTATCTGGCACTGTTTGGCTCTGCCAGGCCCTGCTTGGCTCTGCTTCGCTCTGACAGATTCTGTTTGCTCTGTTTTGCCGTGCCAGGCATGTTTTGGTAATGTTTGGCTCTATTTGGGACTCCCAGGCTCTGTTTGGATCTCCCATGCTCTGTTTCATTCTGTTTGGCTCTACTAGTTACTTTTTGACAAGGTTTGGCTCTGCCACGATCTGTTTGGCTCCCGTTGGCTGTATTGGACTCTGTTTTGCTCTCTCAGGCTCCATTTGGCACTTGCTTGGCTCTGATTGGCCATGCCAGGATTTGATTTGCTCTATTTTGCACTGTTTGTCTCTGATTGGCTCTACTGGGCTTTGAATGGCTCTGGAAGGCTCTGTTTGGCTCTTTTTGGTTTTGATTGGCTCTGCTTGGCATTGTTTGGCTCTGCCAGGCTCTATGTGCTACTTTTTGGCTATGTATGGCTCCGCTTGGCTCTGACAGGCTCTGCTTGGCTCTGCCTGGAACTTTGTGGCTCTGCCAGGCTCTGTTTGGCTCTGACAGGCTCTGCTTCCATCTGCCAGGCTCTGTTTGTCTCTGCTTGGCTATGTTTGGCTCTGCCAAACACTGTATGGCTCTGTTTGGCTATACCAGGCTCTGTTCGGCTATGCCAGGCTTTATTTTGGCTCTCTTTGGTTCTGCTAGGCTCTCTTTGGAAATTTTTGGCTCTGTTTGTCTGTGACCAGCTCTCTTGGACACTGTCAGCCTCTGTTTGTCTCTGCCAGCATCTGTTTGGCTTTGTTTGGTACTGTTTGGATCTGTTTGGCTCTGTTTCCATCTGTTTGCCTCTGTTGGGTTCTATTTGGCTCTGTTTGGCTTTTCCAGGAGCTGTTTGCCTCTGTTTGGCTCTGCCAGGCACTATTTGCCTCTGTTTGCCCCTGTCAGGCTCAGTTTTGATCTGCTTGGCTCTGATTGGCACTGCCGGGCTTTGTTTGGCTATGCCAGGCTCTCTTTGGCTATACCAGGTTCTGTTTGGAACTGTTTGGCTCTGCATGGCTTTGTATGGCTGTATTTGACTCTGCCAGGATTTCTGTGGCTGTGTACGGCTCTGTCAGGCTTGGATTGGGTCTGCCAGCCTCCCTTTGGTTCTGTCAGGCACTGTTTGGCACTGCTTGGCTCTGCCAGGCCCTGTTTGGCTCTACTTGACTCTGCTTGGCATTGTTTGGCTCTGCCAGGCTCTGTTTGGTGCCTTTTGGGAATGTTTGGCTCTGTTTGTCTCTGGAAGCCGCTGATTGGATCTGACTGGCTCTCCTTCGGTCTGCCATAATCTGTTTGGCTCTGTTTGTCCCTCTTTGGCTCTGCCAGGCTCTGTTTGGCACTGCCAGGCATTGTTTGGCTCTGCCAGTCTCTCTTGGTTCTGTCAGGCACTGCTTGGCTCTGCCATGTCCTGTCTGGCTCTGCTTGACTGATTGGCATTGTTTGGCTCTAACAAGCTCTGTTTGACCCTTTTTGGTTCTATGTGACATTACCAGGCTCTGTTTGGCTCTGTCCAGCTCTATTAGCTCTGTCGGGTTCTGCCAGGCTCTGTTTGGCTATGCTTGGCTCTGTTTGGCTCTGCTAGGCTCTGTTTGCAACTGTCTGGCTCTGCGAGACCTTGTTTGTCCCTCTTTGGCTCTATATGGTTCTGCTGGGCTCCGTTTATCTCTTCTTGGCTCTGCCTGACTCTGTTTGGCTCTGCCGGGCTCTGTTTGGCATGGCCGGCCTCTGTTTGGCTCTGTCGGGCTCTGTTTGGCTCTGTCTGGCTCTTTTGGCTCTGTCTGGCTCTGCCAGGCTCTGTTTCAATTTGGTTGGCTCTGTTTGGCTCTGGCTGGCTTTGCCAGGCTCTGTTTGGCTATACTTGTCTCTGTTTGGCTCTGCTAGGCTCTGTTTGGCAACTGTCTGGCTCTGCAAGACTCTGTTTGGCTCTATACGGTTGTGCTGGGTTCTGTTTGTCTCTTCCTGGCTCTAACTGACTCTGTCTGCCTCTGCCGGGCTCTGTTTGGCACGGCTGGGCTCTGTTTAGCTCTGCTGGGCTCTGTTTGGCTCTGGTGGGCTGTGTTTGGCTCTGTTTGGATCAATTTGGCTCTTTTTCTCACTGTTTGGCTCTGTTTGGTCTGCCAGGCTCTGTTTGGTACTATTTGGCAATGTTTGGCTATGCCAGGTCCTGTTTGGCTCTGCCAAGTTTTATTTCACTCTGTTTGGCTCTGCCAGGTTCTGTTTGGCTCTGTTTGTATCTACCAGGCTCTGTTTGGCTCTGCCAGGCACTATTTGGCTCTATTTACCCATACCAGGCTCATCTTGGCTCTCTTTCGCTTTGCCAGTCTCTGTTTGCTCTGTTTTGCCATGCCAGGCTCATTTTGGCTATGTTTCACTCTACTAGGTACTTTCTGATAATGTTTACCTCTGCTTGGCTCTGTGTGGCTCCCCTTGGCTCTGTTGGAATTTATCGTGCTCTGCCAGGCTCCATTTGGCTTAGGTTTGGCTCTGTGTGGCCATGTCAGGCTCTGTTTTGTACTGTTTGTCTCTGTTTGGCGCTATTGGGCTTTGAATGGCTCTAGAAGGCTCTATTTGGCTCTTTTTGTTTCTGATTTGCTCTGCTTGGCATTGCTCGGCTCTGCCAGGCTCTGTGTGGCTCTTTTTGGCTCTGTTTGGAACTGTCTGGCTCTGCCAGGCCCTGTTTGGCTTTGACAGGCTCTGTTTGGCGCCTTCTGGGTATTTTTCGCTCCGTTTGTCTCTGGAAGCCGCTGATTGGCTCTAACAGGCTCTCCTTCAGTCTGCCACGATCTGTTTGGCTCTGTTTGTCCCTCTTTGGCTCTGCCAGGCTCTGTTTGGTTCTGCTTGACTCTGATTGGCCTTGTTTGGCTCTAACAAGCTCTGTTTGACCCTGTTTGGTTCTGTGTGGCGTTGCCAGGCTCTGTTTGGCTCTGTCTGGCTCTTTTGGCTCTGTCGAGATCTGCCAGGCTCTATTTTGCTATGCTTGGCTCTGATTGGCTCTGCTAGACTCTGCTTGGCTATGCTTGGCTCTGTTTGGCTCTTCTCGGCTCTGTTTGCAACTGTCTGGCTCTGCGAGACTTTGTTTGTCCCTCTTTGGCTCTATATGGTCCTGTTTGTCTCTTCTTGGCTCTGCTAGGCTCTGTTTGCAACTGTCTGGCTCTGCGAGACTTTGTTTGTCCCTCTTTGGCTCTATATGGTTCTGCTTGGCTCTGTTTGTCTCTTCTTGGCTCTGCTAGGCTCTGTTTGGCTCTGCTGGGCTCCGTTTGGCATGGCTGGCCTCTGGATCTATTTGGGTCTGTTTCTCTCTGTTTGGCTCTGTTTGTTTCTGCCAGGCTCTGCCACGATCTGTTTGGCTGTGCTGGCATCTGTTTGGCTCTGTATGCTCTGCCAGGCTCTGTTTGGCTCTGCCAAGCTCTATTTCACTCTGTTTGGCTCTGCCAGGTTTTGCTTGGCTCTGTTTGTATCTGCCAGGCTGTGTTTCGCTCTGCCAGATTCTGTTTGCTGTTTTGTATTGCCAGGCTCATTTTGGCAATGTTTGGCTCTGTTTGGCATTGGCAGGCTCTGTTGGATCTCCCATGCTCTGTTAGGTTCCATTTGGCTATACTAGGTACTTTTTGACAATGTTTGGCTCTGCCAGGTTCTGTTTGGCTCCCCTTGGCTGTGTTGGACTCTGTCTTGCTCTCCCAGGCTCCATTTTCCTCATGTTTGGCTTTGTCTGGCCATGCCAGGCTCTGTTTGGCTCTGTTTTGCACTTTTTGTCTCTGTTTGTATCTGTTTGGCGCTATTGGGATTTGAATGGCTCTGAAAGGCTCTGTTTGGCTCTTTTTGTTTCTGATTTGCTCTGCTTGGCATTGCTCGGCTCTGCCAGGCTCTGTGTGGTGCATTTTGGCTCTGTTTGGAACTGTCTGGCTCTGCCAGGCCCTGTTTGGCTTTGACAGGCACTGCTTCAGTCTGCCATGCTCTGTCTGGCTCTGCCTGGATATGTTTGGCTCTGCCAGGCTCCGTATGGCTCTATTTGGCTATAACAGGCTCTGTTTCGCTATGCCAGGATTTCTTTGGCTCTCTTTGGCTCTGCTAGGCTCTCTTTGGAACTGTCTGGCTCTGGTTGGCTATGACTGGCTCTGTCTGACACTGTCAGGCACTGTTTGGCTCTGCCTGCATCTGTTTGGCTCGCGTTGGTACAGTTTGGATCTATTTGGCTCTGTTTCTCTCTGTTGGGCTCTGCCGGGCTTTCTTTGGCTCTCTTTGGCTCTGCTAGGCTCTCTTTGGAACTGTTTGGCTCTGTTTGGCTTTGACAGGCTCTGCTTGTCACTGTCAGGCTCTGTTTGGCTCTGCCTGCATCTGTCTGGCTCTGTCTGATACTGTTTGGATCTATTTGGCTCTGTTTCTCTCTGTTTGTCTCTGTCGGGATCTATTTGGCTCTGTTTGGCTCCACCAGGTACTCTTTGCCTCTGTTTGTCTCTGCCAGACTTAGTTTGGCTCTGCATGGCTCTGATTTGCTCTGCCAGGTCCGTTTGGCTACGCTAGACCTTTTTTGGCTGAGCCAGGCTCTCTTTGGAACTGTTTGGCTCTGCATGGCTTTGTTTGGCTCTATCTGGCTCTGCCAGGATATTTCTGGCTCTGTACGGCTCTGCCAGGCTTGGTTTGTCTCGGCCAGGCTCTCCTTGGTTCTGACAAGCTCTGTTTGGCACTGTTTGCCTCTGTTTGGCACTGCCTGTGCCTTTTTGGCTCTGTTTGGCACTGCTTGGCGTTGTGTGTCTCTGCCAGGCTCTGCTTGGCTCTGTTTGGATCTGTCTGGCTCTGCCAGGTTCTTTTTGGCTCTGACAAGCTCTGCCTCAGTCTGCCAGGATCTGTTTGGCTCTGTTTGTCCCTCTTTGACTGTGCCAGGCTTTGTGTGGCTCTGCCAGGCATTGTTTGGCTCTCTTTGGCTCTGTTTTTCTCTGTTTGGATCTGCTAGGCTCTGTTTAGCATTGGGAAGCTAAGTATGGCTCTGCTTGGATCTGCCAGTCTCTGTCAGGCTCTGCTTTGGGTTGCCAGGCTTCTGCCTGCATCTGTCTTGTACAGCCAGGCCCGGTCTTGAACCATTTGGCTCTGTTTGGCTCAGTTTTGCTCTGCTTGGGTATGTTTGGCTCTGCTCCGCTCTCTATGGCTCTGATTGGAAATACCTGGCTATGTCTGGCTCTCTTTGGCTCGTCTAAGCTCTGTTTGGCACTGTTTGCCACTGTTTGGCTCTGCCTGGCTCTGTTTGGCTCTGTCTGGCTCCGTTTGGGTTTATTTGCCTCAGTTTTGATCACAGTCGCTTTTTGGCTCCCTTTGGCTCTGGCAGGCTCTGTTTGGCTCTGCCTTGCTCTTTTGGCTCTGTCTGGCTCTGCCAGGTTCTGTTTCAATTTGTTTGGCTTTGTTTGGCTCTGTCTGACTTTGACAGGCTCTATTTGGCTATACTTGTCTCTGTTTGGCTCTGCTAGACTCTGTTTGGCAACTGTATGGCTCTGCGAGACTCTGTCTGTCTCTGTTTGGCTCTATATGGTTGTGCTGGGCTCTGTCGCTTTTTGGCTCTAGCTGACTCTGTCTGGCTCTGCCGGGCTCTGTTTGGCATGGCCGGGCTCTGTTTAGCTCTGTTGGGCTCTGTTTGGCTCTGGCGTGCTCTGTTTGGCTCTGTCTGGATCAATTTGGCTCTGTTTCTCACTGTCTGGCTCTGTTTGATCTGCCAGGCTCTGTATGATACTATTTGGCAATGTTTGACTGTGCCAGGTCCTGTTTGGCTCTGCCAAGTTTTATTTCACTCTGTTTGGCTGTGCCAGGTCCTGTTTGGCTCTGCCAAGTTTTATTTCACTCTGTTTGGCTCTGCCAGGTTCTGTTTGGCACTGTTTGGCTCTGCCAGGCTCTGTTTGGCTCTGCCAGGCACTATTTGGCTCTGTTTGCCCATACCAGGCTCATTTTGGCTACCTTTCGCTTTGCCAGTCTCTGTTTGCTCTGTTTTGCCATGCCAGGCCCATTTTGGCTATTTTTCGCTCTACTAGGTACTTTCTGACAATGTGTAGCTCTGCCTGGCTCTGTCTGGCTCCCCTTGGCTGTGTTGGACTCTATTGTGCTCTGCCAGGCTCCATTTGGCTTATGTTTGACTCTGTTTGGCCATGTCAGGCTTTGTTTTGTTCTGTGTTGTACTGTTTGTCTCTGTTAGGCACTATTGGGCTTTGAATGGCTCTGGAAGGCTCTGTTTGGCTCTTTTTGGTTCTGATTTGCTCTGCTTGGAATTGTTTGGTTCTGCCGGGCTCTGTGTGGTGTTTCTTGGGCTCTGTTTGGAACTGTTTGGCTCTGCCATGCTCTGTTTGGCGCCTTTTGGGTATGTTTGGCTCTGTTTGTCTCTGGAAGCCGCTGATTGGCTCTGACAGGCTCTCCTTCGCTCTGCCATGATCTGTTTTGCTCTGTTTGTCGCTCTTTGGCTCTGCCAGGCTCTGTGTAGCTCTGCCAGGCATTGTTTGGCTCTGCCAGTCTCTCTTTGGTTCTGTCAGGCATTGCTTGGCTCTGCCACGCCCTTTTTAGCTCTGTTTGACTCTGATTGGCATTGTTTGGCTCTAAGAAGCTCTGTTTGACCCTGTTTGGTTCTGTGTGGCGTTGCCAGGCTCTGTTTGGCTCTGTCGGGATCTTCCAGGCTCTATTTTGCTATGCTTGGCTCTGATTGGCTCTACTAGGCTCTGTTTGGCTATGCTTGGCTCTGTTTGGCTCTGCTAGGCTCTGTTTGCAACTGTCTGGCTCTGCGAGACTTTGTTTGTCCCTCTTTGGCTCTATATGGTTCTGCTGGGCTCTGTTTGTCTCTTCTTGGCTCTGCCTGACTCTGTTTGGATCTGCCGGGCTCTGTTTGGCATGGCCAGCCACTGTTTGACTCTGTTGGGCTTCTTGGCTCTGTTTGGATCTATTTGGGTCTGTTTCTCTCTGTTTGGCTCTGTTTGTTTTCGCTAGGCTTTGCCACGCTCCCTTTGGCTGTGCCGGGATCTGTTTGGCTCTGTATGGTCTGCCAGGCTCTGTTTGGCACTATTTGGCACTCTTTGGCTCTGCCAGGCTCTGTTTGGCTCTGCCAAGCTCTATTTCACTCTGTTTGGCTCTGCCAGGTTCTGCTTGGCTCTGTTTGTATCTGCCAGGGTCTGTTTTGCTCTGCCAGACTCTGTTTGCTGTTTTGTATTGCCAGGCTCATTTTGGCTATGTTTGGCTCTGTTTGGCACTGGCAGGCTCTGATTGGACCTCCCATGCTCTGTTAGGTTCTGTTTGTCTATACTAAGTACTTTTTGACAATGTTTGGCTCTGCCAAGTTCTGTTTGGCTCCCCTTGGCTGTGTTGGACTCTGTTATGCTCTTCCAGGCTCCATTTGCCTCATGTTTGGCTTTGTTTGGCCATGCCAGGCTCTGTTTGGCTCTGTTTTGCAATTTTTTTTGTCTGTTTGTATCTGTTTGGCGCTATTGGGCTTTGAATGGCTCTGTTTGGCTCTGTTTGGCTCTTTTTGTTTCTGATTTGCTCTGCTTGGCATTGCTCGGCTCTGCCAGGCTCTGTGTGGCTCTTTTTGGCTCTGTTTGGAACTGTCTGGCTCTGCCAGGCCCTGTTTGGCTTTGACAGGCACTGCTTCAGTCTGCCACGCTCTGTCTGGCTCTGCCTGGATATGTTTGGCTCTGCCAGGCTCTGTATGGCTCTGTTTGGTTATAACAGGCTATGTTTTGCTATGCCAGGATTTTTTTGTCTCTCTTTGGCTCTGCAAGGCTCTCTTTGGAACTGTCTGGCTCTGGTTGGCTGTGACTGGCTTTGTTTGACACTATCAGGCTCTGTTTGGCTCTGCCAGCGTCTGTTTGGCTTTGTTTGGTACAGTTTGGATCTGTTTGGCTCTGTTTCTCTCTGCTGGGCTCTGCCAGGTTTTCTTTGGCCCTCTTTGGCTCTGCTAGGCTCTCTTTGGAACTGTTTGGCTCTGTTTGGCTTTGACAGGCTCTGCTTGTCACTGTCAGGCCCTGTTTGGCTCTGCCTGCATCTGTTTTGCTCTGTCTGGTACTGTTTGGATCTATTTGGCTCTGTTTCTCTCTGTTTGGCTCTGTCGGGATCTATTTGGCTCTGTTTGGCTGCGCCAGGTACTCTTTACCTCTGTTTGCCCCTGGCAGACTTAGTTTGGCTCTGCATGGCTCTGCTTTGCTCTGCCAGGCTCAGTTTGGCTACGCCAGACCTTTTTTGGCTATGCCAGGCTCTGTGTGGAACTGTTTGTCTCTGCTTGGCTCTATCTGGCTCTGCCAGGATATTTTTGGCTCTGTACAGCTCTGCCAGGCTCAGTTTGTCTCAGCCAGGTTGTCTTTGGTTCTGACAGGCTCTGTTTGGCACTGTTTGCCTCTGTTTGGCTCTGCCTGGCTCTTTTTAGCTTTATTTGGCTCTGCTTGGCATTGTTTGTCTCTGCTTGCCAGGCTCTGCTTGGCTCTGTTTGGATCTGTCTGTTTCTGCCAGGTTCCTTTTGGCTCTGACAAGCTCTGCCTCAGCCTGCCAGGATCTGTTTGGTTCTGTTTGTCCCTCTTTGACTCTGCTAGGCTCTGTGTGGCTCTGCCAGGCATTGTTTGGCTCTGTTTGGTTCTGTTTCTCTCTGTTTGCCTCTGCCAGGCTCTGTTTAGCATTGGGAAGCTCAGTATGGCTCTTCTTGGAGCTGCCAGTCTCTCAGGCTTTGCTTGGGTCTGCCAGGCTCTGCTTCAGACTGCCAGGCTTCTGCCTCAATCTGTCTGGCACTGCCAGGCTCGGTCTTGAACCTTTTGGCTCTGTTTGGCTCTGTTTTGCTCTGCTTGGGTATGTTTGGCTCTGCCAGGCTCTCTATGGCCCTGATTGGAAATACCTGGCTATGTCTGGCTCTCTTTGGCTCATCTAGGCTCTGATTGGAACTGTTTGCCACTGTTTGGCTCTGCCTGGCTCTGTTTGGCAACTGTCTAGCTCTGCGAGACTCTGTTTGTCTCTGTTTGGCTCTATATGGTTGTGCTGGGCTCTGTTTGTCTCTTCTTGGCTCTAGCTGACTCTGGCTGGCTCTGCCGGGCTCTGTTTGGCATGGCCGGGCTCTGTTTGGCTCTGTGTGGATCAATTTGGCTCTGTTTCTCACTGTATGGCTCTGTTTGGTCTGCCAGACTCTGTTTGGTACTATTTGGCAACGTTTTGGCTCTGCCAGGTTCTGTTTGGCTCTCTTTGGCTCTGACAGGCACTATTTACTCTGTTTGCCCATACCAGGCTCATTTGGGCTCTCTTTCACTTTGCCAATCTCTGTTTGTTTTGTTTTGCCATGCCAGACTCATTTTCGCTATGTTTCGCTCTACTAGGTACTTTCTGACAATGTGTAGCTCTGCTTGGCTCTGTCTGGCTCCCTTGGCTGTGTTGGACTCTATTGTGCTCTGCCAGGCTCCATTTGGCTTATGTTTGGCTCTGTTTAGCCATGTCAGGCTCTGTTTTGTTCTGTTTTGTACTGTTTGTCTCTGGTGCTATTGGGCTTTGAATGGCTCTGGAAGGCTCTGTTTGGCTCTTTTTGGTTCTGATTTGCTCTGCTTGGAATTGTTTGGTTCTGCCGGGCTCTGTGTGGTGTTTCTTGGGCTCTGTTTGGAACTGTCTGGCTCTGCCAGGCTCTGTTTGGCGCCTTTTTGGTATGTTTGGCTCTGTTTGTCTCTGGAAGCCGCTGATTGGCTCTGACAGGCTCTCCTTCGCTCTGCCATGATCTGTTTGGCTCTGTTTGTTGCTCTTTGGCTCTGCCAGGCTCTGTGTGGCTCTGCCAGGCATTGTTTGGCTCTGCCAGTCTCTCTTTAGTTCTGTCAGGCACTGCTTGGCTCTATCACGCCCTGTTTGGCTCTGCTTGACTCTGATTGGCATTGTTTGGCTCTAAGAAGCTCTGTTTGACCCTGTTTGGTTCTTTGTGGCATTGCCAGGCTCTGTTAGGCTCTGTCTGGCTCTTTTAGCTCTGTCGGGATCTGCCAGGCTCTGTTTTGCTATGCTTGGCTCTGATTGGCTCTGCTAGGCCCTGTTTGGCTATGCTTGGCTCTGTTTGGCTCTGCTAGGCTCTGCTTGCAACTGTCTGGCTCTGCAAGACTTTGTTTTGTACCTCTTTGGCTCTATATGGTTCTGCTGGGCTCTGTTTGTCTCTTCTTGGCTCTGCCGGATTCTGTTTGGATCTGCTGGGATCTGTTTGGCATGGCCAGCCTCTGTTTGACTCTGTCGGGCTCTGTTTGGATCTATTTGGGTCTGTTTCTCTCTGTTTGGCTCTGTTTGCTTCTGCCAGGCTTTGCCACGCTCTGTTTGGCTGTGCCGGGATCTGTTTGGCTCTGTATGGTCTGCCAGGCTCTGTTTGGCTCTGCCAAGTGCTATTTCACTCTGTTTGACTCTGCCAGGTTCTGCTTGGCTCTGTTTGTATCTGCCAGGGTCTGTTTTGCTCTGCCAGACTCTGTTTGCTGTTTTGTATTGCCAGGCTCATTTTGGCTATGTTTGGCTCTGTTTGGCACTGGCAGGCTCTGTTTGGATCTCCCATGCTCTGTTAGGTTCTGTTTGTCTATACTAAGTACTTTCTGACAATGTTTGGCTCTGCCAGGTTCTGTTTGGCTCCCCTTGGCTGTGTTGGACCCTGTTTTACTCTCCCAGGCTCCATTTTCCTCATGTTTGGCTTTGTTTGGCCATGCCAGGCTCTGTTTGGCTCTGTTTTGCACTTTTCGTCTCTGTTTGGTGCTATTGGGCTTTGAATGGCTCTGTTTGGCTTTTTTTGTTTCTGATTTGCTCTGCTTGGCATTGCTCGGCTCTGCCAGGCCCTGTATGGTGTTTTCTGGCTCTGTTTGGAACTGTCTGGCTCTGCCAGGCCCTGTCTGGCTTTGACAGGCACTGCTTCAGTCTGCCACGCTCTGTCTGGCTCTGCTTGGATATGTTTGGCTCTGCCAGGCTCTGTATGGCTCTGTTTGGTTATAACAGACTTTGTTCCGTAATGCCAGGATTTCTTTGGCTCTGCTAGGCTCTGTTGGAACTGTCTGGCTCTGGTTGGCTGTGACTGGCTCTGTTTGACACTGTCAGGCTTTGTTTGGCTCTGCCTGCATCTGTTTGGCTCTGTCTGGTACTATTTGGATCTATTTGGCTCTGTTTCTCTCTGTTTGGCTCTGCCAGGCTTTCTTTGGCTCTCTTTGGCTCTGCTAGGCTCTCTTTGGAACTGTTTGGCTCTGTTTGGTTGTGACAGGCTCTGCTTGTCACTGTCAGGCTCTGTTTGGCTCTGCCTGCATCTGTTTTGCTCTGTCTGTTACTGTTTGTATCTGTTTTGCTCTGTTTCTCTCTGTTTGTCTCTGTCGGGATCTATTTGGCTCTGTTTGGCTCCGCCAGATACTCTTTGCCTCTGTTTGCCCCGGCAGACTTAGTTTGGCTCTGCATGGCTCTGACTTGCTCTGCCAGGCTCAGTTTGGCTACGCCAGACCTTTTTTGGCTATGCCAGGCTCTGTGTGGAACTGTTTGTCTCTGTTTGGCTTTGTTTGGTTCTATCCGGCTCCGCCAGGATATTTTTGGCTCTGTACGGCTCTGCCAGGCTTGGTTTGTCTTGGCCAGGCTCTCTTTGGTTCTGACAAGCTCTGTTTGGCACTGTTTGCCTCTGTTTGGCTCTGCCTGGCCCTTTATGGCTCTGTTTGTCTCTGGTTGGCATTGTTTGTCTCTGCTAGGCTCTGCTTGGCTCTGTTTGGATCTGTCTGGCTCTGCCAGGTTCTTTTTGGCTCTGACAAGCTCTGCCTCAGTCTGCCAGGATCTGTTTGTCCCTCTTCGATTGTGCCAGGCTCTGTGTGGCTCTGCCAGGCATTGTTTGGCTCTGTTTCTCTCTGGCTCTGCCAGGCTCTGTTTAGAATTGGGAAGCTCAGTATGGCTCTGCTTGGATCTGCCAGTCTCTGCTTTGGACTGCCAGGCTTCTGCCTGGATCTGTCTGGCTCTGCCAGGCTCTGTTTCAATTTGTTTGTCTCTGCCAGGCTCTCTATGGCTCTGATTGGAAATACCTGGCTATGTCTGGCTCTCTTTGGCTCGTCTAGGCTCTGTTTGGAACTGTTTGGCTCTGTTTGGCTCTGTCTGGCTCCGTTTGGGATTATTTGCCTCTGTTTTGATCAAAGTCTCTTTTTAGCTCTCTTTGGCTCTGGCACGCTCTGTTTGGCTCTGTCTGGCTCTTTTGGATCTGTCTGGCTCTGCCAGGCTCTGTTTTAATTTATTTGGCTCTTTTTGGCTCAGTCTGGCTTTGCCAGACTCTATTTGGCTATACTTGTCTCTGTTTGGCTCTGCTAGGCTCTGTTTGGCCACTGTCTGGTTCAGCGAGACTCTGTTTGTCTCTGTTTGGCTCTATATTGTTGTTCTGGGCTCTGTTTGTCTCTTCTTGGCTCTAGCTGACTCTGTCTGGTTCTGCTGGGCTGTGTTTGGCAAGGCCGGGCTCTGTTTAGCTCTGCTGGGCTCTGTTTGGCTCTGGCGGGCTCTGTTTGGCTCTGTCTAGATCAATTTGGCTCTGTTTCTCACTGTCTGGCTCTGTTTGGTCTGCCAGGCTCTGTTTGGTACTATTTGGCAATGTTTGGCTCTGCCAGGTCCTGTTTGGCTCTGCCAGGCACTATTTGGCTCGGTTTGCCCATACCAGGCTCATCTTGGCTCTCTTTTGCTTTCCCAGTCTCTGTTCTCTCTGTTTTGCCATGCTAGGCTCATTTTGGCTATGTTACCCTCTACTAGGTACTTTCTGACAATGTTTAGCTCTGTTTGGCTCTGTCTGGCTCCCCTTGGCTGTGTTGGACTCTATTGTGCTCTGCCAGGCTCCATTTGGCTTATGTTTAGCTCTGTCTGGCTATGTCAGGCTCTGTTTTGTTCTGTTTTGCACTGTTTGTCTCAGTCTGGCACTATTGGGCTTTGAATGGCTCTGGAAGGCTCTGTTTGGCTCTTTTTGGTTCTGATTTGCTCTGCTTGGCATTGTTCGGTTCTGCCATTCTCTGTGTGGTGTTTCCTGGGCTCTGTTTGGAACTGTCTGGCTCTGCCTGGCTCTGTTTGGCTTTGACAGGCTCTGCTTCAGTCTGTCAGGCTCTGTTTGGCTCAGTTTGGATATGTTTGACTCTGCCAAGCTCTGTATGGCTCTGTTTGGCTATAACAGGGTCTATTTGGCTATGCCAGGATTTCTTTGGATCTCCTTGGCTCTGCTAGGCTCTCTTTGGAAGTATTTGGCTCTGATTGGTTGTGACTGACTCTGATTGACACTGTCAGGCTCGGTTTGGCTCTGCCTGCATCTGTTTGGCTTTGTTTGGTACTGTTAGGATCTATGTGGCTCTGTTTCTCTCTGTTTGGCTCTGTCTGGTACTGTTAGGATCTATGTGGCTCTGTTTCTCTCGGTTTGGCTCTGCCAGGCTTTCTTTGGCTCTCTTTGGCTCTGCTAGGCTCTCTTTGGAACTGTTTGGCTCTGTGACAGGCTCTGTTTGACACTGTCAGGATGTTTGGCTATGCCTGCATCTGTTTGGCTCTGTCTGGTACAGTCTGGGTGTATTTGGCTCTGTTTATCTCTGTTTGGCTCTGTCGGGATCTATTTGGGTCTATTTGGCTCCACCAGGCAAAATTTGCCTCTGTTTGCCCCTGCCAGACTTAGCTTGGCTCTGCATGGATCTGATTGGCTCTGCGAGGCTCAGTTTGGCTATGCCGCATATTTTTTGACTATGCCAGGCCCTGTTTGGAACTGTTTGGCTCTGTGTGGCTTTGTGTGGCTCTCTCTGGCTCTGCCAGGATTTCTTTGGCTCTCTATGGCTCTGCCAGGGTCGGTTTGTCTCGGCCAGGCTCTCTTTGGTTCTGTCAGGCTCTGTTTGGCACTGTTTGCCTCTGTTTGGCTCTGCCTGGCCCTGTTTGGCTCTGTTTGGCTCTGCTTGGCATTGTTTGGCTCTGCCAGGCTCTGCTTGGCTCTGTTTGGATCTGTCTGGCTCTGGCAGGCTCTTAATGGCTCTGACAGGCTCTGCTTCAGTCTTCCAGGATCTGTTTGGTTCTGTTTGTCCCTCTTTGACTCTGCCAGGCTGTTTGGCTCTGCCAGGCATTGTTTGGCTCTCTTTCCCTTTGTCCGCCTCTGCCAGGCATTGTTTGGGCCTGTTTGTCTCTGTTTCTCTCTGTTTGGCTTTGCCAGTCTCTGTTTAGCATTGCGAAGCTCAGTATGGCTCTGTTTGGATCTGCCAGTCTCTGTCAGGTTCTGCTTGGTTCTGTCAGGCTCTGCTTCAGACTGCCGGGCCTCTGTTTGGATCTGTTTGGCACTGCCAGACCCGGTCTTAAACCGTTTGGCTCTGTTTTGCTCTGCTTGGCTATGTTTGGCGCTGCCAGGCTCTGTTTGGCTCTGCTAGGCTCTGTGTGGCAACTGTCTGGCTCTGCGAGACCCAGTTCTGTCGAAGGGTCATGAGGACTCGAAACGTCAACTCTTTTCTTCTCCGCCGATGCTGCCAGACCTGCTGAGTTTTTCCAGGTAATTCTGTTTTTGTTTTGGATTTCCAGCATCCGCAGTTTTTTTGTTTTTACCTGTTTGTCTCTGTTTGCCTCGATATGGTTCTGCTGTGCTCCGTTTGTCTATTCTTGGCTGTAACTGACTCTGTTTAGCACTGGAGGGCTCTGTTTAGCTTTGCTGGGCTCACTTTGGCTCTGCTGGGCTCTGTTTAGCCCTGTTTGGATCAATGTGGCTCTGTTTCTCATTGTTTGGCTCTGTTTGGTCTGCCAGGCTCTGTTTGGTACTATTTGGCACTGTTTGGCTCTGCCAGGCTCTGTTCAGAACTATTTGACTCTGCATGGCTTTGTTTGGCTCTATTTGGCTCTGTCAGGTTTTTCTTCGTTCTGTTCGGCTCTGCCAAGCTCGGTTTGGATTTGTCAGGCTCTCTTTGGTTCTGTCAGGCACTTTTTGTCACTGTTTGCCTCTGTCTGGATTTGCCAGGCCCTGTTTGGCTCTGCTTGGAATTGTTTGGCTCTGCCAGACTCTTTATGGCGACTTTTGGGTATGTTTGGCTCTGCTTAGATCTGCCAGTCTCTGTCAGGCTCTGCTTGGGTCTGCCAGGCTCTGCTTTGGACTGCCAGGTTCTGTTTGGCTCTGTCTGGCTCTGTTTTGGTCTGCTTGGCTATGTTTAGCTCTGCCAGGCCCTCTATGGCTCTGATTGGCAATACCAGGCTATGTTTGGCTATGCCAGGATTTCTTTGTTTCTCTTAGGCTCTGCTAGGCTCTCTTTGGAACTGTTTGGCTCTGCTTGGCTGTGACTAGCTCGGGTTGACACTGTTAGGCTCTGTTTGGCTCTGCCAGCATCTGTTTGGCTCTTTTTGGTACTGCTAGGATCTATTTGGCTCTGTTTCTCTCTGTTTGGCTCTGCCAGGCTTTCTCTGGCTCTCTCGGGCTCTGCTAGGCTCTCTTTGGAATGTTTGGTTCTGTTTAGCTGTGACAGGCTCTGTTTGGCTCTGCCTGCATCTGTTTGGCTCTGTCTGGTATTGTCTGGATCTATATGGCTCTGTTTGGCTCCACCAGGTACTCTTTGCCTCTGTTTGCCCCTGCCAGACTTACTTTGGCTCTGCATGGCTCTGATTGGCTCTGCCAGGCTCCATTTGGCTGTGCCAGATCTTTTTTGGCTCTGCCAGGCTCTTTTTGGAACTGTTTGGCTCTATCTGGCTCTGCCAGGATTTTTTTTGGCTCTCTACGGCTCTGCCAGGCACGGTTTGTCTCAGCCCAGCTCTCTTTGGTTCTGTCAGGCTCTGTTTGGCACTGTTTGCCATTGTTTGGCTCTGCCTGGCACTATTTGGCTCTGCTTGGCATTGTTTGGCT
Organism: Carcharodon carcharias; assembly: GCF_017639515.1. NCBI lineage: Eukaryota > Metazoa > Chordata > Chondrichthyes > Lamniformes > Lamnidae > Carcharodon > Carcharodon carcharias. The sequence goes on from NC_054480.1 coordinate 33,994,796, forward strand.
CTGCTACGCTCTTCCTGGCTCTGTTTGGATCTGTCTGGCTCTGCCATGTTCTTTTTGGCTCTGACAGGCTCTGCTTCAGTCTGCCAGGATCTGTTCGGCTCTGTTTCTCTTTGTGTGGCTCTGTCAGGCTCTATTTGGCTCTGCCAGGCACTATTTGCCTCCATTTGCTCCAGCCAGGCTCAGTTTGGCTCTGAGTGGCACTGCCAGGCTTTGTTTGGCTATGCCAGGCTCTATTTGGCTATGCCAGGCTCTGTTTGGAACTATCTGACTCTGTGTGGCTTTGTTTGGCTCTATTTGGCTCTGCCAGGGATTTCTTTGGCTCTGTACAGCTCTGCTAGGCTCAGTTTGGCTCTGTCTGGTTCTCTTTGTTTCTGTCAGGCACTGTTTGGCTCTGCCAGGCTCTTTTTCACTCTGACAGGATCTGCTTCAGTCTGCCAGGATTTGTTTGGCTCTATTTGTCCCTCTTTGGCACTGCCAGGCTCTGTTTCGCTCTGCCAGGCATTGTTTGGATCTGTGTCTCTCTGTTTGGCTCTGCAAGGCTCTGTTTAGCATTGCGAAGCTCAGTATGGTTCTGCTTGGATCTGCCAGTCTCTGTCAGGCTCTGCTTGGGTCTGCCAGGCTCTGCTTCGGACTGCCAGGCTTCTGTTCAGATATGTTTGGCACTGCCAGGCCCGGTTTTGAATGGTTTGGCTCTGTTTGGCTCTGTTTTGGTCTGCTTGGCTTCGTTTGGCTCTGCCAGGCTCTCTATGGCTCTGATTGGCAATGTCAGGCTATGTTTGGTTATGCCAGGATTTCTTTGGCTCTCTTTGGCTCTGCTAGGCTCTCTTTGGAACTGTTTGGCTCTGCTTGGCTGTGACTGTCCCTGTCAGGCTCTGTTTGGCTCTCCCAGCATCTGTTTGGCTCTGTTTGGTACTGATAGGATCTATTTGCCTCTGCCAGGCTTTCTTTTGCTCTCTTTGGCTCTTCTGAGCTCTCTTTGGAATGTTTGGCTCTGATTGGCTGTGACAGGCTCTGTTTGGCTCTGCCAGCATCTGTTTGGTTCTGTCTGGTACTGTTGGGATCTATTTGGCTCTGTTCGGCTCTGCCAGGTTCTCTTTGCCTCTGTTTGCCCCTGCCAGACTTAATTTAGCTCTGCATGGCTCTGATTGGCTCTGCCAGGCTCAGTTTGTCTCTGTCCGGTTCTCTTTGGTTCTGTCAGGCACTGTTTGGCACTGTTTGCCTCTGTTTGGCTCTGCTTGGCTCTGCCTGGCATTGTTTGGCTTTGCCAGGCTCTTTATGGTGGCTTTTCGGTATGTTTGGCTCTGTTTGATTCTGTCAGGCGCTGCTTGGCTCTGACAGGCTCTGCTTGGCTCTGTTTGGATCTGCCTGGCTCTGCCAGGCTCCTTTTGGCTCTGACAGGCTCTGCTTCAGTCTGCCAGGATCTGTTTGGCTCTGTTTGTCCCTCTTTGGCACTGCCAGGCTCTGTTCTGCTCTGCCAGGCATTGTTTGCCTCTGTTTGGATCTGTGTCTCTCTGTTTGGCTCTGCCAGGCTCTGCAAGGCTCTGTTTAGCATTGCGAAGCTCAGTATGGCTCTGCCTGGATCTACCAGTCTCTGTCAGTCTCTGCTTGAGTCTGCCAGGCTCTGCTTCAGACTGCCAGGCTTCTGTTTGGATCTGTTTGGCACTGCCAGGCCCAGTTTTGAATGGTTTGGCTCTGTTTCGCTCTGTTTTGGTCTGCTTGGCTATGTCTAGCTCTGCCAGGCTCTCTATGGCTCTGATTGGCAATGCCAGGCTCTGGTTGGCTCTCTTTGGCTCATCTAGGCTCTGTTTGGAACTGTTTGCCACTGTTTGGCTCTGCCTAGCTCCGTTTGGCTCTATTGGGCTCTTCCAGTACCTTTCTTGGCTCCGTTTGGCTCTGTTTGGTTCTGTCTGGCTCTATCAAGCTCTGTTTGACCCTATTTGGTTCTGTGTGGCGTTGCCAGGCTCTGTTTGGCTCTGTCTGGCTCCATTTGCGTTTACTTGGCTCTGTTTCGATCAAAGTCTCTTTTTAGCTCTCTTTGGCTCTGCCAGGCTCTGTTTGGCTCTATCTGGCTCTTTTGGCTCTGTCTGCATCTGCCAGGCTCTTTTTCGATTAGTTCAGCTCTGTTTGACTCTGTTTGGCTCTGCCAGGATCTCTTTGGCTACGCTGGGCTCTGTTTGGCTTTGCTATGCTTTGTTTGGCTATGCTTGGCTCTGTTTGGCTCTACTAGGCTCAATTTGGTGTCTGTCTGGCTCTGCGAGACTCTGTTTGTCCCTGTTTGGCTCTATATGGTTCTGCTGGGCTCTGTTTGTCTCTTTTCGGCTCTGCCTGACTCTGTTTGGCTCTGCCGGGCTCTGTTTGGCATGGCCGGGCTTTGTTTGGCTCTGTCGGGCTCTGTTCGGCTGTGTTTGGATCTATTTGGGTCTGTTTCTCTCTGTTTGGCTCTGTTTGTCTCTGCCAGGCTCTGTTCGGTTCTGCCAGCCTCTCTTTGGCTCTGTGTGGTCTGCCAGGCTCTGTTTGGCTCATGTTTAATTTTGTTTGGCCATGCCAGGCTCTGTTTGGCTCTGTTTCGCACTTGTTTTCTCTGTTTGGATCTGTTTGGCACTATTGGGGTTTGAATGCCTCCGGAAGGCTCTGTTTGGCTCTTTTTGGTTCTGATTTGCTCTGCTTGGCATTGTTCGGTTCTGCCAGGCTCTGTGTGGTGCTTTTTGCCCTCTGTTTGGAACTTTCTGGCTCTGCCAGGCTCTGTTTGGCTTTGAGAGGCTCTGCTTCAGTCTGCCAGGCTATGTTTGGCTCTGCCAAGCTCTGTATGGCTCTCTTTGGCTATACCAGGCTCTGTTTGGCTATGCCAGGCTTTCTTTGGCTCTCTTTGGCTCTGCTAGGCTCTCCTTGGAACTGCTTTGCTCTGTTTGGCTGTGACTGACTCTGTTTGACACTGTCGGGCTCTGTTCTGCTCTCCCTCCATCTGTTTGTCTCTGTTTGGTATTGTTTGGATCTATTTGGCTCTGTTTCTCTTTGTGTGTCTCTATCATGCTCTATTTGTCTCTGTTTGGCTCTGCTAGGTACTACTTGCCTCTGTCAAGCTCTGCCAGGCATCATCTGCCTCTGTTTGCCCCTGCTGGGCTCAGTTTGGCTCTGCTTGGCTCTAATTGGCACTGCCAGGCTTTGACTGGCTACGTCAGGCTCTCTTTGGCTATCTCAGGCTCTGTGTGGAACTATTTGACTCTGTGTGGCTTTGTGTGGCTCTATTTGGCTCTGCCAGGATTTTATTTGGCTCCGTACAGCTCTGCCAGGCTCGGTTTGGCTTTGTCAGGCTTTCTTTGATTCTGGCAGGCACTTTTTGGCACTGTTTGCTTCTGTTTGGCTCTGCCAGGCCCTGGTTGGCTCTGCTTAGCATTGTCTGGCTCTGCCAGGCTCTTTATGGTGGCTTTTGGGTATGTTTGGCTCAGTTTGGTTTTGGCAGGAGCTGCTTGGCTCTGACAAACTCTGCTTGGCTCTGTCTGGATCTGTCTGGCTCTGTCACGCTCTTTTTGGCTCTGCTTCAGTCTGCCAGGAGCTGCTTGGCTCTGTTTGTCCCTCTTTGGCTCTGCCAGTCTCTGTATGGCACTGACAGACATTGTTTGGCTCTACTTGGATCTGTTTCTCTATGTTTGTCTCTGCCAGGCTGTACAAGGCTCTGTTTAGCATTGTGAAGCTCAGTATGGCTCTGCTTGGATCTGCCAGTCTCTGTCAGGCTCTGCTTGGGTCTGCCAGGCTCTGCTTCGGATTGCCAGGCTTCTAGTTGGATCTGTCTGGCACTGCCAGGCCCAGTTTAGAACTGTTTGGCTCTGTTTGGCTCTGCTCGGCTATGTTTGGCTCTGCCAAGCTCTGTACAGCTCTGTCTGGCTATACCAGGCTCTGTTTCGTGATGCCAGGCTTTTGTTGGCTCTCTTTGGTTCTGCTAGGCTCTCTTTGGAACTGTTTGGTTCTGTTTGGCTGTGAGTGGCTCTGTTTGACACTGTCAAGCTCTGCCTCCATCTTTTTGGCTCTGGTTGGTACTGTTTGGATCTATTTGGCTCCGTTTCTCTCTGTTGGGCTCTGTTGGGCTCTGTTGGGCTCTGTTTGGCCCTGTCAGGCAGTATTTACCTCTATTTGCCCCGGCCAGACTCAGTTTGGTTCTGGCTGGCTCTGCTTGGCTCTGCGAGGCGCGGTTTGGCTTTGCCAGGCTCTCTTTGTCTAATCCAGGCTCTGTTTGGAACTGTTTGGCTCTGTGTGACTTTGTTCGGCTCTATTTGGCTCTGCCAGGGTTTTCTCTTGCTGTGCACTGCTCTGCCAGGCTCGGTTTGTCTCTGCCACGCTCTCTTTGGTTATGTCAGGAACTGTTTGGCACTGTTTGCCTCTGTTTCACTCTGCCAGACCCTGTTTGGCTCTGCTTGGCTCTGGTTGGCATTGCTTTGCTCTGCAGGCTCTGTTTGGTGCCTTTTGTGTATGTTTTGCTCTGGTTGGCTCTGGCAGGTGCTGCTTGGCTCTGACTGGCTCTGCATGGCTGTGCTTGGCTTTGTATGGCTCTGCTAGGCTCTGTTTGGCAACTGTGGCTCTGCAGGACTATGTTTGTCTCTATTTGTCTCTGTTTGGCTCTATATGGAGCTGCCCGGCTGTGTTCCTCTCTTCTTGGCTCTGTCTGACTCTGTTTGGCTCTGCCAGGCTCTGTTTAGATCTATTTGGCTCTGTTTTTCTCTGTTCAGCTCTGTTTGTTTTTACCCCTCGATGCCAGGCTTTGTCTGGCTCTGTTTGGCCATGCCAGTCTCTGTTTTGTTCTGTTTTGCACTGTTTGTCTCTGTTTGGCTTTTTGGCGCTATTGCACTTTGAATGGCTCTGGAATGCTCTGTTTGGCTCTTTTTGGTTCTAAATTGTCATTTTCTGGCTCTGCTAGGCTCCGTGTGGCACTTTATGGCTATGTTTGGCTCTGCTTTTCTATGTTTGGCTATGCCAAGCTCTGTATGGCTCTGTTTGACTATAACAGGCTCTGTTTGGCTATACCAGGCTTTCTTTGGCTCTCTTTGGCTCTGCAAGGCTCTCTTTGGAGCTGTTTGTCTCTGTTTGGCTGTGACTGGCGGTGTTTGACACTGTCAGGCTCTGTTTGGCTCTGCCATCATTTGTTTGGCTCTGCTTGCATCTGATAGTCTCTGCCAGGCTCACTATGGCTATGCCAGGCTCTCTTTGTCTATGCCAGGCTCTGTTTGGATCCGACAGGCTCTGCTTCAGTCTGCAGGCTCTGTTTGACTCTGCATGGCTATATTTGGCTCTGCCAAGCTCTGTATGGCTCTGCTTGGCTATATCAGGCTCTGTTCGGCTATGTCAGGCTTTCTTTGGCTCTCTTTAGCTCTGCTTGCCTCTCTTTGGAACTGTTTGGCTCTGTTTGGCTGTGACAGGCTCTGCTGGACACTGACAAGCTCTGCTTGGCTCTGCCTCCATCTGTTTGGCTCTGTTTGGTACTGTTTGGATCTACTTGGCTTTGTTTCTCTCTGTTTGGCTCTGTCGGGCTCTATTTGGCTCTGTCTGGCCCTGCCAGGCACTATTTGCCTCTGCTTGCTGCTGCCAGACTTCGTTTGGTTCTGGTTGGATCTGATTGGCTCTGTGAGGCTCAGTTTGGCTATGCCAGGCTCTCTGTATCTAATCCAGGCTCTGTCTGGAACTGTTTGGCTCTGCGTAGCTATGTTCAGCTCTATTTGGCTCTGCCAGGGTTTACTTTGGCTCTGTACATCTCTGCCAGGCTCGGTTTGTCTCTGCCAGGCTCTCTTTGGTTACGTCAGGCTCTGTTTGGCACTGTTTGCCTCTGTCTGGCTCTGCCTGGCCCTGTTTGGCTCTGATTGGCTCTGCTTGACATTGTTTGGCTCTGCCAGGCTCTGCCTGGCTCTGTTTGGATCTGTCTGGATCTGCCAGGGTCGTATTGGCTCTGACAGGCTCTGCTTCAATCTTCCAGGATCTGTTTGGCTCTGTTTGTCCCTCTTTAACTCTGCCAGGCTGTTTGGCCGCCAGGCATTGTTAGGCTCTGTTTCTCTTTATTTGGCTCTGCCAGGCATTGTTTGGGTCTGCTTGGCTCTGTTTTTCTCTTTTTGGCTTTGCCAGTCTGTTTAGCATTGCGAAGCTCATTATGGCTCTGCTTGGATCTGCCAGTCTCTGTCAGGTTCTGCTTGGGTCTGTCAGGCTCTGCTTCAGACTGCCGGGCCTCTGTTTGGATCTGTCTGGCACTGCCAAACCCAGTCTTAAACCATTTGGCTCTGTTTTGCTCTGCTTGGCTATGTTTGGCACTGCTAGGCTCTGTTTGGCTCTGCTAGGCTCTTTGTGGCAACTGTCTGGCTCTGCGAGACCCTGTTTGTTTCTGTTTGCCTCTATATGGTTCTGCTGTGCTCTGTTTGTCTCTTCTTGGCTGTAGCTGGCTCTGTTTGGCACTGCAGGGCTCGGTTTAGCTTTGCTGGGCTCACTTTGGTTCTGCTGGGCTCTGTTTAGCCCTGTTTGGATCAATGTGGCTCTGTTTCTCACTGTTTGGCTCTTTTGGTCTGCCAGGCTCTGTTTGGTACTATTTGGCACTGTTTGGCTCTGCCAGGCTCTGTGTGGCACTTTTTGGCTATGTTTGGCTTTGCTTTTCTATGTTTGGCTCTGCTAAGCTACGTATGGCTCTGTTTGGCTATGCCTGGCTTTCTTTGTCTCACTTTGGCTCTGCTAGGCCCTTCTTGGAACTGATTGGCTCTGTTTGGCAACTGTGACTCTGTGGGACTCTGCATGTCTCCATTTGTCTCTGTTTGGCACTATATGGCTCTGCCTGGCTCTGTTTGTCACTTCTTAGCTCTGCCAGGCTCTATTTGGCTCTGCCAGGCTCTGTTTGGCTCTGTTTGGATCTATATGGCTCTGTTTTTCTCTGTTCAGCTCTGTTTGTCTCTGCCGGTCTCTGCTAGGCTCTGTCTGGCTCTGCCACGCTCTGTTTGGCTCTGTTTGGATCTATTTGGCTCTGTTTTTCTCTGTTCAGGTCTGTTTGTCTCTGCCAGTCTCTGCTAGGCTCTGTCTGGCTCTGCCAGGCTCTGTTTGACTCTGTTTCCCCATGCCAGGCTCTGTTTGCTTTGTTTTGCACTGTTGGTCTCTTTTTGTCTCTGTATGGCTCTGCTTGGCGCTATTGGGCTTTGAATGGCTCTGGAAGGCTCTGTTTGGCTCTTTTTGGTTCTGATTTGCTCTGCTTGGCATAGTTTGCCTCTGCCAGGCCTTGCGTGGCACATTTTGGCTTGTTTAGAACTGTCTGGCTCTCCCAGGCTCTGCTTGTCTCTGACAGGCTCTGCTTCAGTCTGCCAGGCTCTGTTTGGCTCTGCTTGGCTATGTTTGGCTCTGCCAAGCTCTGTATGGCTCTGTTTGGCTATACCAGGCTCTGCTTGGCAATGTCACACTTTCTTTGGCTCTCTTTGGCTCTGTTAGGCTCTCCTTGGAACTGCTTGGCTCTGTTTGGCTGTGATTGACTCTCTTTGACACTGTCAGGCTCTGTTCTGCTCTTCCTCCATCTGTTTGGCTCCCTTTGGTACTGTTTGGATCTATTTAGCTCTGTTTCTATTTGTGTGTCTCTGTCATGCTCTATTTGGCTCTGTTTGGCTCTGCCAGACACTATCTACCTCGGTTTGCGCCTGCCAGGCTCAGTTTGGCTCTGCTTGGCACTGACAGGCTTTGATTGGCTACATCAGGCTCTCTTTGGCTATCCCAGGCTCTGTGTGGAACGATTTGACTCTGTGCAAGGCAATGCGAAGCTCAGTATGGCACTGCTTGGATCCGCCAGGCTCTGCTTCGGACTGCCAGGCTTCTGGTTGGGTCTGTTTGGTTCTGCCAGGCACTATCTGCCTCTATTCGCCCCTACCAGGCTCCGTTTGGCTCTGCTTGGCTCTGATTGGCACTGCCAGACTTTGATTGGATATATCAGGCTCTCTTTGGCTATGCCAGGCTCTGTTTGGAACTGTTTGACTCTGTGCAGCTTTGTATGTCTCTATGTGGCTCTGCCAGGATTTTATTTGGCTCTGTACAGCCCTGCCAGGCTCGGTTTGGCTCTGCAGGCTCTCTTTGGTTCTGTCAGGCACTGCTTGGCACTATTTGCTTCTGTTTGGCTCTGCCAGGCCCTGTTTGGCTCTGCTTGGCATTGTCTGGCTCTGCCAGGCTTTTTATGGCAGCCTTTGGGTATGTTTGGCTCTGCTCGGTTCTGGCAGGCGCTGCTTGGCTCTGACAGGCTCTGCTTGGCTCTGTTTGGATCTGCCAGAGAATGTTCGGCTCTGTTTGGATCTGTTTCTCTCTGTTTGGCTCTGCCAGGCTGTACAAGGCTCTGTTTAGCATTGCGAAGCTCAGTATTGGTCTGCTTGAACCTGCCAGTCTCGGTCAAGCTCTGTTTGGGTCTGCCAGGCTCTGCTTCAGACTGCCAGGCTTCTGGTTGGATCTGTTTGTCACTGCCAGGCCCGGCTTTGAACGGTTTGACTCTGTTTGGCTCTGCTTGGTTATGTTTGGCTCTGCCAAGCTCTGCATGGCTCTGTTTGGCTATACCAGGCTCTGTTTGGCTATGCCAGGCTTTCTTTGGCTCTCTTTGGTTCTGCTGGGCTCTCTTTGGAATTGTTTGGTTCTGTTTGGCTGTGAGTAGCTCTGTTTGACACTGTCAGGCTCTGCTTGGCTCTGCCTCCATCTTTCTGGCTCTGTTGGTACTGTTTGGATCTATTTGGCTCTGTTTCTCTCTGTTTGGCTCTGTTGGGCTCTGTTTGGCTCTGTTTAGCCCTGCCAGGCAGTATTTGCCTCTGTTTGCCCCTGCCAGACTCAGTTTGGTTTTGGTTGGCTCTGCTTGGCTCTGCGAGGCTCGGTTTGGCTTTGCCAGGCTCTCTTTATCTAATCCAGGCTCTGTTTGGAACTGTTTGTCCCTGTGTGTCTTTGTTCAGCTCTATTTGGCTCTGCCAGGGTTTTTTCTTGCTGTGCACTGCTCTGCCAGGCTCGGTTTGTCCCTGCCACGCTCTCTTTGGTTATGTCAGGAACTGTTTGGCACTGTTTGCCTCTGTTTCGCTCTGCCAGGCCCTGTTGGCTCTGCTTGGCTCTGGTTGGCATTGCTTTGCTCTGCCAGGCTCTGTTTGGTGCCTTTTGTGTATGTTTTGCTCTGGTTAGCTCTGGCAGGCGTTGCTTGGCTCTGACTGGCTCTGCTTGGCTGTGTTTGGCTTTGTATGGCTCTGCTAGGCTCTGTTTGGCAATTGTGGCTTTGCAGGACTCTGTTTGTCTCTGTTTGGCTCTATATGGTGCTGCCCGGCTGTGTTCGTCTCTTCTTGGCTCTGTCTGATTCTGTTTGGCTCTGTCAGGCTCTCTTTGGCTCTGCTGGGATCTGTTTGGCTCTGCCAGTCTCTGTTTGGGCCTGTTTGGATCTATTTGGCTCTGTTTTTCTCTTTTCAGCTCTGTTTGTTTCTGCCAGTCTCTACCAGGCCCTGTCTGACTCTGTATGACTCTGTTTGGCCATGCCAGTCTCTGTTTTGCTCTGTTTGTCTCTGTTTGGCTTGTTTGGCGCTATTGCACTTTGAATGGCTCTGGAATGCTCAGTTTGGCTCTTTTTAGTTCTAATTGTCTCTGCTTGGCATTGTTTGGCTCTGCCAGGCTCTGTGTGGCTCTGTTTGACTATACCAGGCTCTGTTTGGCTATGCCAGGCTTTCTTTGGCTCTCTTTGGCTCTACAAGGCTCTCTTTGGAGCTGTTTGGCTCTGTTTGGCTCTGTTTCACGCTGCCAGACTGTTTGCTCTGTTTTGCTGTGGCAAGCTCATTTTGGCTATGTTTGGCTCTGTTTGGCGCTGCTAGGCTCTGTTTGGATCTGCCATGCTCTGGTTGGTTCTGTTTGGCTCTACTAGGTACTTTCTGACAATGTTTGGCTCTGCCAGACTCTGTTTGGTTTCCCCTGTTTGTGTTGGACTCTGTTTTGCTCTCCCAGGATTCATTTGGCTCATGTTTGGCTCTGTTTGGCCATGCCAGGCTCTGTTTTGTTCTGTTTTGCACTGTTTGTCTCTGTTTGGCTATGTTTGGCTCTGCTTTTCTATGCCAAGCTCTGTATGGCTCAGTCTGACTATTCCAGGCTCTGCTCGGCTATGCCAGGCTTTCTTTGGCTCTGTTTGACAACTGTGGCTCTGGGGGACTCTGCATGTCTCTATTTGTCTCTGTTTGGCTCTATATGGTTCTGCCTGGCTCTGTTTGTCTCTTCTTGGCTCTGCCAGGCTCTGTTTGGCTCTGCTGGGCTCTGTTTGGCTCTGCTTGGCTCTGTTTGGATCTATTGGGCTCTGTTTCTCTCTGTTTGGCTCTGTTTGTCTCTGCCAGGCTCTGTCTGGCTCTGTTTGGCTCTGTTTCTCTCTGTTTGGCACTATTTGGCTCTGCCATGCCGTGTTTGGCTCTGTTAAGCTCTGCCAGGTACTATTTGTCTCTGTTTGCCCCTACCAGGTGCATTTTGGCTCTGTTTCATTCTGCCAGACTTTGCTCTGTTTTTCCATGCCTGACTCATTTTGGCTATGTTTGGCTCTGTTTGGCACTGCCAGGCTCGGTTTGGCTCTGCCAGGCTCTCGTTGGTTATGTCAGGCTCTGTTTGTCACTGTTTGCCTCTGTTTGGCTCTGCCAGGCCCTATTTGGCTCTGCTTGGCTCTGGTTGGCATTGTTCCGCTCTGCCGGACTCTGTTTGTCTCTGCCGGGCTTTGTTGGCTCTGTTTGGATCTATTTGGCTCTCTTTTCTCTGTTCAGCTCTGTTTGTCTCTGCCAGGCTCTGCCAGGCTCTGTTTGACTCTGTTTGGCCATGCCAGGCTCTGTTTTGCACTGTTTGTCTCTGTTTGGCTTGTTTGGCGCTATTGCACTTTGAATGGCTCTGGAAGACTCTGTTTAGCTCTTTTTGGTTCTAATTGTCTCTGCTTGGCATTGTTTGGCTCTGCCAGGCTCTGCGTGGCACTTTATGGCTATGTTTGGCTCTGCTTTTCTATGTTTGGCTATGCCAAGCTCTGTATGGCTCTGTTTGACTATACCAGGCTCTGTTTGACTATGCCAGGCTTTCTTTGGCTCTCTTTGGCTCTAGCAGGCTCTGTTTGGCTCTATCTGGCTCTTTTGGCTCTGTCTGACTTTGCCAGGCTCTGTTTCAATTTGTTTGGCTCTGTTTGGCTCTATTGCAATTTGAATGACTCTGGAAGGCTCTGTTTGTCTCTTTCTGGTTCTGATTGTCTCTGTTTGGCAATGCTTGGCTCTGCCAGGCTCTATGTGGTGCTTTTTGGCTATGTTTGGCTCTGCTTGGCTAAGTTTGGCTCTGCCAAGTACCCTATGGCTGAGTTTGAATATACCAGGCTCTGCTTGGCTATGCCAGGCTTTCTTTGGCTCTGCTAGGCTCTCTTTGGAGCTGTTTGGCTCTGTTTGGCTATGACTGGCTCTATTAGACACTGTCAGGCTCTGTTTCGCTCTGCCAGCATCTGTTTGGCTCTGTTTAGCACTGTTTGGATCTATTTGGTTCTGTTTTGCTCTGTTTGTCTCTGTCGGGCTCTATCTGGTTTTGTTTGGCTCTGCCAGGCACTATTTGCCTCTGTTTGCCCCTGCCAGGCTCAGTTTGGCTCTGCTTGGCTCTCAATGGCTATGCCAGTCTCAGTGTGGCTCTGCTAGGGTTGGTGTGGCTATGCCAGGCTCTCTGTGGCTATCCCAGGCTCTGTTTGGAACTGCTTGGCTCTCCGTGGATTTCTTTGGCTCTGTACAGTTCTGCCAGGTTTGGTTTGGCACTGCCAGGCTCTCCTTGGTTCTGTCAGGCTCTGTTTGGCTCTTCCAGGCCCTTATTGGCTCTGCTTGCATCTGCTTGGCATTGTCTGGCTCTGCCAGGCACTGTTTGGCGCTTTTTGGGTATGTTTGGCTCTGTTTGGCTCTGGCAGGCACTGCTTGGCTCTGACAGGCTCTGCTTGGCTCTGTTTGGATCTGACAGGCTCTATTTCAGTCTGCCAGGATCTGTTTGGTTTTGTTTGTCCCTCTTTGCCTCTGCCAGGCTCTGTTTGGCTCTATCAGGTATTGTTTGGCTTTGTTTGGCTCTGTTTCTCTTTGTTTGGCTCTGCCAGGCACTGCAAGACTCTATTCAACATTGCCAAGCTCAGTATGGCTCTGCTGAGATCTGCCAGTCTCTGCCAGGCTCTGCTTGGGTCTGCCAGGCTCTGCTTCGGTCTGCCAGGCTTCTGTTTGGATCTGTTTGGCACTGCCTGGCCCAGTTTTGAATGGTTTGGCTCTGTTTGGCTCTGTTTCTGTCTGCTTCATTATGGTTGGCTCTGCCAGGCTCTCTATTGCTTTGATTGGCAATGCCAGACTATGTTTGGCTCTCTTTGGCTCGCCTAGGCTCTGTTTGGAACTGTTTGCCACTGTTTGGTTCTGCTTGGCTCTGTTTGGGCTCTGCCAGGATATTTTTTTGTCTTTGTTTGGCTCTCCTTGGCTCTCTTTTGCTCTGCCAGGCTCTGTTTGGCTCTGTCTGGCTGTTGACTCTGTCTGGCTCTGTCAGGCTCTGTTTCGAATTGTTTGGTTCTGTTTGGCTCTGTTTGGCTCTGTCAGACTCTGTTTGGCTATGCTCAGCTCTGTTTGGCAACTGTCTGGCTCTGCGAGTCCCTGTTTGTCTCTGTTTGTCTCGGTTTCACTCTATATGGCTGTGCTTGGCTCTGTTTGTGTCTTCTTGGCTCTGCCAGGCTCTGTTTGGCTCTCTTTGACTCTGTCTGGCTCTTCCAGGCTCTGCGTGGCTCTACCAGGCTCTGTTTGGCTCTGTTTGGATTGATTTGGCACTGCCAGGAACTGTTTGGCTCTGCCGGGATCTGTTTGGCTCTGCTGGGCTCTGTTTGGCTCTGCCAGGCTCTGTTGCAATCTATTTGGCTCTATCTCGCAATGCCAAGCTCTGTTTGGCTCTGCCTGCCTCCGTTTGGATTTATTTGGCTCTATTTAGATCAAAGTCTCATTTTGGCTGTGTTTGGCTCTAACAGGCTCTGTTTGGCTCTGTCTGGCTCTATTGGCTCTGTCTGGCTCTGCCAGCTATGTTTTGATATGTTTGGCTATGTTTGGCTCTGTTTGGCTCTATCAGGCTCTGTTTGGCTATGCTTGGTTCTGTTTGGCTCTGCTAGGCTCTGTGTGGCTCTGCTAGGCTCTGTGTGGCTCTGCTAGCCTGTATTTGGCAACTGTCTGACTCTCTGAGACTGTTTGTCTCTGCTTGTCTCTGTTTCGCTGTATATGGTTCTGCTTGGCTCTGTGTATCTTTTCCTGGCTCTGCCTGTCTCTGTTTGGCTCTGCTAGGCTCTGTTTGGCTCTGCCAGCATCTGTTTGGCACTGTTTGGTACTGTTTGGAGCTATTTGGCTGTTTCCCTCTGTTTGTCTCTGTCGGGCTCTATTTGGCTCTTTCTGGCTCTGCCAGGCACTATTTGCCTCTGTTTGCCCCTGCCAGGCTCAGTTTAGCTCTGCTCTCTTTGGCTATGCCAGGTTCTGTTTGGAACTGTTTGGCTCTGCGTGGCTTTGTTTGGTTCTACTTGACTATGCTAGGATTTTTTCTTTTTGCCCCGTATGGCTCTGTAAGGCTCGGTTTGGCTCTGCCAGGCTCTCTTTTGTTCTGTCAGGCTCTGTTTGGCACTGTTTGCCTCTGTTTGGCTCTGCCAGGCCCAGATTGGCTCTGCTTGGCATTGTGTAGCTCTGCCACGCTCTGGCACCTTTTGGGTATGTTTGGCTCTGTTTAGCTCTGACAGAGGCTGCTTGGCTCTGTTTGTATCTGTCTCGCTCTGCCAGGCTCTTTGTGTCTCTGACAGGCTCTGCTTCAGTCTGCCAGGATCTGTTTGGCTCTGTTTGTCCCTCTTTGGCTATGCCAGGCTCTGCTTGGCTCTGCCAGGCATTGTTTGGCTCTGGGTAGCTCTGCTTGGATCTTCCAGTCTCTGTCAGGCTCTGCTTGGGTCTGCCAGGCACTGCTTCGGTCTGCCAGGTTTCTGTTTGGATCTGTTTGGCACTGCCAGGACCTGTTTTGAACGATTTGGCTCTGTTTGACTCTGTTTTGCTCTGCTTGGCTATGTTCGGCTCTGCCTAGCTCTCTATGGCTCTGATTGGCAATGCCAGGCTATGTTTGGCTCTCTTTGGCTCTTCAAGGCTCTGTTTGGAACTGTTTGCCACTGTCTGTCTCTGTTTGGCTCTATTGGACTCTGCCAGGATCTTTCTTGGCTCCGTTTGGCTCTATTTGGCTCTACCAAGCCCCATTTGACTCTGTTTGGTTCTGTGTGGCCCTGCCAGGCTCTGTCTGGCTCTGTCTGGCTCCATTTGGGTTTATTGGTTTGATCAACGTCTCATTTTGGCTTTCTTTGGCTCCGCCAGGCTCTGTTTGGTTCTGTCTGGCTCTTTTGGCTCTGTCTGGCTCTGCCAGGCTCTGTTTCTATTTGTTTGGCTCTGTTTGCCTCTGTTTGGCTCTGTATGGCTCCACCAGGCTCTGTTTGGCTATGCTTGGTTCTATATGGCTCTGCACGACTCTATTTGGCAACTGCCTGGCTGTGCGAGGCCCTGTTTGTCTTTATTTCTCTCTGTTTCACTCTATATGGCTCTGCTTGGCTCTGTTTGTCTCTTCTTGGCTCTGCCAGGCTCTGTCTGGCTCTCTTTGACTATGTCTGGCTCAGCCAGGCTCTCTCCGGCTCTGCTGGGCTCTGTTTGGCTCTGCCGGGCTCTGTTTGGATCTATTTGGCTCTGTTTCTCTCTGCCAGGCTCTGCCAGGCTCTGTCTGGCTCAGCCAGGCTCTCCCTGGCTCTGCTGGGCTCTGTTTGGCTCTGCCGGGCTCTGTTTGGATCTATTTGGCTCTGTTTCTCTCTGCCAGGCTCTGCCAGGCTCTGTCTGGCTCTGCCAGGCCCTGATTGGCTCTGTTTGGTCTGCCAGGTTCTGTTTGGCACTACTTGGCTCTGCCAAGCTCTATTGAACCCGGTTTGGCTCTGCCAGGTTTTATTTCACTCTGTTCGTATCTGCCAAGCTCCGTTTGTCTCTGCCAGGCACTATTTAGCTCTGTGTGCCCCTACCAGGGTCATTTTGGCTCTGTTTCACTCCACCAGACTCTGTTTGCTCTGATCTACCATGCCAGACTCATTTTGGATATATTTGGCTCTGTTTGGCACTGCCAGGCTCTGTTTGGATCTGCCATGCTCTGTTTGGTTATGTTTGGCTCTACTAGCTACTTTTTGACAATGTTTGGCTCTGCCAGGCTCTGTCTGGCTCTGCCAGGCTCTGTTTGACTCTGCTTGGCCATGCCAGGCACTGCTTTGCTCTGTTTTGCTCTGTTTAGCTCTATTCCACTTTGAATGTCTCTGGAAGTCTCTGTTTGGCTCTTTTTGGTTCTGATTGTCTCTGCTTGGCATTGTTTGGCTCTGCCAGCCTCTGTGTGGTTTTTTTTAGCTATGTTTGGCTCTGCTTGGCTATGTTTGGCTCTGCCAAGCTCTGTATGGCTCTGTTTGCCTATACCAGGCTCTGCTTGGCTATGCCAGGCTTTCTTTGGCTCTTGTTGGTTCTGCTAGGCTCTCTTTGGAATTGTTTGGCACTGTCTAGCTGTGACACTGTCAGGCTCTGTTTGGCTCTCCTTGACTCTGTCTGGCTCAGCCAGGCTCTGTTTGAATCTGCCAGGCTCTGTTTGGCTCTGCTGGATTCTATTTGGCTCTGCCCGGCTCTGTTGGGCTCTGCCAGGCTCTGTTGCAATATGTTTGGCTCTGTTTCATTATGCCTGGCTCTGTTTGGCTCTGCTTACCTCTGTTTGGATTGATTTGGCTCTGTTTGGATCAAAGTCTTTTCTTTGGCTGTGTTTGGCTCTGCCAGGCTTTGCTTGGCTCTGTCTGGCTCTTTTGGCTCTGTCTGGTTCTGCCAGGCTATGTTTTGATTTGTTTGGCCCTGTTTTGCTCTATCCTGCTCTGTTTGGCTATGCTTGGCTCTGTTCAACTCTGCTAGGCTCTGTCTGGCTTGATCTGGCACTGCCGGTATCTGTTTGGCTGTGCCAGGATCTGTTTGGCTCTGCTGGGCTCTGCTTGGCTTGATTTGGCACTGCTGGGATCTGTTTGGCTGTGCCGGGATCTGTTTGGCTCTGCCTGGCTCTGTTTCAATTTGTTTGGCTCTGCTTTGTTCTGTTTGGCTCTGCCAGGCTCTGTTTGGCACTGCTATCCTCTGTGTGGCAACTGTCTGGCTCAGAGTGTCACTGTTTGTCTCTGTTTGGCTCTATATGGCTCTGCTTGGCTTTGTGTGTCCCTTCTTGGCTCTGCCAGGCTCTGTTTGTCCCATCTTGGCTCTGCCAAGCTCTGTTTGGCTCTGTCTGGCTCTGCCAGGCTCTCTTTCGATTTATTTGGCTCTGTTTGGCTCTATCAGTTTCTGTTTGGCCATGTCATGGTGCTATTGGGCTTTGAATGGCTCTGGAAGTCTCTGTTTGTCACTTTCTGCCTCTGTTTGGCTCTGCCAAACCCTGATTGGCTCTGCTTGGCTCCTATTGGCATTGTTTGGCTCTGCCAAGCTCTGTCTGGTGCCTTTTGGGTATGTTTGGCTCTGTTTGGCTCTGGAAGGTGCAGCTTGGCTCTGAGAGGCTCTGCCAGGCTCTGTTTGGCTCTGCTGTGCTCTGCTTGGCTCAGCCAGGCTCTGTTTGGCGCCTTTCGGGAATGTTTGGATCTGTTTGGCTCTGGCAGGCACCCTCTGGCTCTGACAGGATCTGCTTGGCTCTATGTGGATCTGTCTGGCTCTGCCAGGCTCTTTTTGGCTCTGACAGGCTCTGCTTCAGTCTGCCAGGATCTGTTTGTCTCAGTTTGTCCCTCCCTGGTTCTGCCAGTCTCTGTCAGGCTCTGTTGGGTCTGCCAGGCTCTGCTTCGGTCCACCAGGCTTCTATCTGGATCTGTTTGGCTATGCTTGGCTCTGCCAGGCTCTCTATGGCTCTTATTGGCATTACCAGGCTATGTTTGGTTACCTTTGGCTCGTCTACGCTCTGTTTGGAAATGGTTGGCACTGTCTGGCTCTGGCTGGCTCTATTTGGCTCTGCCAGGATCTTTTTTGGCTCTGTTTGGTTCTGCTTGGCACTGTTTGGCTCTATTTGGATCTACCAATCTCTGTTTGACTCTATTTGGTTCTGTGTGGCTCTGCCAGGCTCTGTTTCATTTTGTTTGGCTCTGTTTCGCTTTGTTTGGCTCTGTTTGGATCTACTTGGCACTGCTCACCTCTGATTGGCTCTGCCAGGCTCTGTCTGGCTCTGTTTCAATCTATTTGTCTCTGTTTGGATCTATGTGGCTCTGTCCAGCTGTGCCAGGATCCGCTAGGCTCTATATGGCTCTCTTTGACTCTGTCTGGCTCAGCCAGGTTCGATTTGGCTCTGCAATGCACTGCTGGGCTCTGTTTCGCTCTGCCAGGCTATGTTTGGTTCGGTTTGCATCTACTTGGCACTGCCAGGCTGTGTTTGCCTCTACCGTGCTCTGTTTTGCTCTGCCAGTCCCTGCTTCAATCTGTTTGGCTCAGTGTCGCTATGCCAGTCTCTGTTAGGCTCTGTCTGGCTCTGTTTGGCTTTATTTGGCTCTGTTTGGATCAAAGACTCTTTTGGCTCTATTTGGTTCTGCCAGGCTCTGTTTGGCTCCATCTGTCTCTTTTGGCTCTGTCTGCCTCTCCAGGCTCTGTTTCGATTTGTTTGGCTCTGTTTGCTCTGTTTGGCTCTGTTTGTCTCTGCCAGGCTCTGTTTGGCTATGTGTGGCTCTGTTTAGTTCTGCTAGGCTCTGTTTGGCAACTGTCAAGCTCTGCGAGACTCTACTTGTCTCTTCTTGTATCTGCCAGGCTCTGTTTGGCTCTGCCGGGCTCTGTCTGGCTCTGCAGGGCTATGTTTGGTTCTGTTTGGATCTATTTGGCACTGCCGGGCTCTGTTTGGCTCTGCCAGGCTCTGTTTCAATATGATTGGCTCTATTTCGATATGCCAGTCTCTGTTTGGCTCTATCTGGCTCTGTTTGGCTTTATTTGGCTCTGTTTGGATCAGAGAGTCTTTTTAGCTCTGCCAGTCTCTGTTTGGCTCTGCCAGGCTCTGTTTTGCTCTGCCAGGCTCTGTTTCAATCTGTTTGGCTCAGTTTTGCTATGCCAGTCTCTGTTCGGCTCTGTCAGGTTCTCTATGGCTCTTATTGGCAATGCCAGGCTATGTTTGGCTCTTTTCGGCTCTTCTAGGCTCTGTTTGGAAATGGTTGGCACTGCCTGGCTCTGTTTGGCTCTATTTGGCTCTGCCAGGATCAATTTTGGCTCTGTTTGGTTCTGCTTGCCTCTATTTGGATCTACCATGCTCCGTTTGACTCTGTTTGGTTGTGTGTGGTTCTGCCAGGCTCTGTTTCAGTTTGTTTGGCTCTGTTTCACTCTGTTTGGCTCTGTTTGGATCTATTTGGCACTGCTGGGATCTGTCTGGCTCTGCCAGGTTCTGCTTGGTGCCTTTCGGATATGTTTGAATCTGTTTGGCTCTGGCAGGCACTCCCTGGCTCTGAGAGGATCTGTTTGGCACTGCCAAGCTGAGTATGGCTCTGCGTGGATCTGCCAGTCTCTGTCAGGCTCTGCTTGGGTCTGCCATGCTCTGCTTTGGTCCACCAGGCTCCTGGTTGGATCTGTTTGGCTATGCTTGGCTCTGCCAGGTTCTTTATTGCTCTTATTGGCATTGCCAGTCTCTGTTTGGTTCTCTTTGGCACGTCTAGGCTCTGTTTGGCAATGGTTGGCACTGTCTGGCTCTGGCTGGCTCTGTTTGGCTCTATTTGCCTCTGCCAGGATCTTTTTTTGCTCTGCTTTGTTCTGCTTGGCTCTGTTTGGCCCAATTTGGATCTACCAATCTCTGTTTGACTGCATTTCATTCTGCGTGGCTCTGCCAGGCTCTGTTTCATTTTAAAAACAGAATTACCTGGAAAAACTCAGCAGGTCTGGCAGCATCGGCGGAGAAGAAAAGAGTTGACATTTCGAGTCCTCATGACCCTTCGACAGAACTTGAGTTCGAGTCCAGGAAAGAGCTGAAATATAAGCTGGTTTAAGGTGTGTGTGTGGGGGGCGGAGAGATAGAGAGACAGTCTCTGTTTTGTTTTGTTTGGCTCTGTTTGGCTCTGTTTGGATCTACTTGGCACTGCTGGGCTCTGTTTGGCTCTGCCAGGCTCTTTTTAGCTCTGCCAGGCTCTGTTTGGCTCTGTTTCAATGTCTTTGTCTCTTTTTGGATTTATGTGGCTTTGCCCGGCTCTGCCAGGATCTGCTAGGGTCTATTTGGTTCACTTTGCCACTGTGTGGATCCATGTGTCACCACCGGGCTCTGTTTGGCTCTGTTTGGCTCCCTTTTGATCTGCCAGGCTCTGTTTGGCACCTTTTGGATATGTTTGGCTTGGTTTGGCTCTGGCAGGCACTGCTTGGCTCTGGAAGGCTCTGCTTGGCTCTGGTTGGATCTGTCTGACTCTGCCAGGCTCTTTTAGGCTCTTACAGGC